>NW_019214025.1:45933-78821 GCF_002532875.2 Varroa jacobsoni
ATATATATATATATATATATATATATCACGTTATCTTATCACGTCTTTCGCGCACCACTGTGCGTGGTAGACGCTCAGACAATGTTATAACTAGCTATGCGCTTTTGTTTAATAACAGAAGGTATTATTATGTAGTATCTGGACAAGTGGTCGCCAAAGAGTGCAAGGTTCTTCCAAGGTACGATATTTTATTATATTTGGAAATCTATGAACCTGTTGTGGGTCTTCTGAGTTAGTCAACATGGCTTCTACGATTATATTTTTACTACTGGTTTTGGTAACCTTCAGTTCATTAAAGTAAACTCTATTTAATTTACCTTGTTACTATATAATACATGAACAAACGTGTTGTTAAAACAGTTTCGTAGTAGGTTTCAATTGAGTTTTCTAAATAAAGCCTGAAGTTCTCGTGAATATTAAAAAACAGAATTTATATCCAATTGGGCAGTAAATAATATATTTAAGTTAAAAAAAAAAGTGAATCCTTATGCTAAGCGTTTATAAATTAGATTAGTTTAACATCTACCACTGAGTTGGATATAAAGAAAAGTGTAGTATTGTTTATTTAATGGCTTTTACGCTACACAGAACGAGCAGGCTATCGACTAGTTGTCCTCGTATACCCAAACCAGATCGGCCTAAACCTCTAGAAGCCAGCTAAACAACCCGATGCTGATTAAATAGACATCTATGGAGCTAGTTGAAATTATGTAGCTGATATGCCTAATGAAGCTTAATTTAACTTGATTACTTATCAATTGATAACTTTAGAAGGCATCACAAAAAATGCGCCCTGGCTCAAAAATCGATATATTTGTGACTATTTTCGTATACGACCTAAATTCTTGTATATAGATGTAGTTATCTAGTCTATTGCTGTTTTCAGTGTAATCGGTGAGTAGAGTCCTATACAGCTTTGATTTCACGAGTCACGCGGTTCGAAACCGTTGATGAAAGCCATGAAGTTGAGTGAGAATCCTCTAACTCGGTTAGTAACTGGGCAAGGCTTTGCTAAGTTGAACAACCGTCAAGATTAAGAACTCTGCAAACTTGGGAACTTCAGATAAATAGACATATTAGCTATTTACAGGCTTTACCCCTTACAGGACAAATGTTACAGCTGTTGCTGTTCGCTTTTGCCGGTTTGTCATGATAATTATGCTGACGCTGATGGTGATGATAATAGCGCTTCTTCGCAACGGCGGAATCCTATTTGTTGGCGGTGTCTGATCTTTTTATGTCGACTCGTCGTCTATATTCGCCGCTGAGACCTCTATCAGCGGCGTACTCTCAGTTACCAGCTTCTCTCGGCCACCCTTTTGTAAACCGAACTCGCTGGCTCGATCGTCCCATTCTATGCACATACCAGTATATTTACTGCCATAGAACCTGCGCGCATTAGTCTCTATTTACTGCCCGAAGTACTACAGCATATGATGAGCCTATAGTAGGCCAGTGTGGCTATGAAGCAGTCGCCACTCTTGCTGTCGTCACCACAAACGACGCTGGTGTCGGATGCGCTCAGTATTGCATGCACATCTATGCTTCGATCCTTTGCTTATGGCTCAAATTTGACTTGCTCACTTTAGTTCTTCATTCGAACTGTTCTCACCTATTTCAGATAGAATTGGCTTGGGTTTGTCTGTTGGCGTCGTCTTTAGTCGTTGCGCAGCAGCGGCTTCGGCAATGGTGCTTCTTGTTATTATGAGTGTCGTTTGTTGACATTGTTGTTGACGTTGCGATGTATTCGTACGACGCGATGCAGGCCCGCATGGTTCACGTCGTCATGTTGATTTTTTCAGCGCCAGAAAGGCGGACAGGTAAATAGACGGGCAAGCAGCCGCAGTCTCCGCGGTGAGGACCTACTGTTTAGTGCGTACAACTAATGCTGCTGCTGAAGGCAGATAGATATGCAGCGAGCGAAAGGTGCTGGCTGCTTTAAGCTCATCCGGTCCAACATGGCAGCTAGTTACAACTAAAGTACGATAATACACGAACTAGGGTCGATAGACGTGGCCGACGGCTGAGGTTTAAATAGGGACAGGGCGAATGAAGCGCGAAAAGATTCAGGTAAGTACGTACATGCACGCATGGGCTCAACAGGATGAACGCAACAACGGCAGCCAGATTACTCTCATATTTTTTAACACCGAAAATAGAAAAAGTCACTCAGCCACCATCCGATTTACCAGCCATGACCTAGCTGTCGCCTGATTTACGGTAACAACGCAATTCAAACTTCATCGGTCCTGTTCTGAGTTTAGAGAAACTCCAGATCGACCCGAGACGAAAGGAGTCAATTTGTGTGCATAACGCACTCGCTATTTGCCTGCTTAGCGATTGTTTTTCTAGGACTACACGTCCTTGTCAAAAACATAATCTCTTTGAAATTCCGCCGGTTGGTTCTGAATGCACCTCCTGCTACGAGAACATGGTGGCTACACGGGATGCATGAAGAACGCAATCTCTTCTACGATAATAGCAATCTTCAATCATTTTATATTTAACCTCGAATAGGGTGCATTTGAACCAAATTCGTCCCGGTCGACCTACGGTGCATTACAATCGAGAATCCCTCTGGGGCGCGACACAACAAGTCACAAGGCGAGATGGGCATGGTGACCGAGAGCCTAGATACGACCGTTCCTTATGTGCATATCGCACGAATCTTAACAGAAACAAACTTGGAAAGTAAACCTACGGGATGCCATTCAGTCTATGAGTTTGTTCAGATCGGTTTTTAGTAGGCCCGATTTATTTTTTTTAAGTGACGATTTGTACGAAAGCCGGACAAGTGGCGCCTCTAAACGAACGGTGCAGACCCCGACCAATATGGCTGTGAATAGCGAGATGTATTTGGATCTGCCTGTGTGAGGAGCCAACATCGCACCATCGCCCGCGTACGTACAATCGCCGCGGCAGCAGCGGCTCATAGTGGTGCGGCCGCGAGCTGAATGGCTCCACCTAGGCGCGAGGTTCGCGTACATATATTATACCTCTAGTGAAGACGCAGCAGGAAAAGTGGAGAAATTAAGACTGTCTTTGAGGGCAAGGGACGGAGAGAAGGCTCCTAGAAGACGTAGCTTGCCTTGAGGCATATCTGGCTGAAGAACTAGGGTGAAGGATATGGTTGCGTTCAAAGTAAAAGTGCGTTTCTGGCTGGAGTCGGAAGGCGGTAAAAGGAAGAAGAGACCGTACCTGAACATCAGACACTGTCATTGAATTTATTTAAGAAATTCTAATTTTTGGGCAACAACTGTGTGTTGGAAACTATTTCTAGCATCGATACTTCCATTCCACGATGCGAAAGTGATCTCAAGCACAGTTTTCATGGTATAGGTTTGCACCCCTTTTACATAAACGAAATCGCCAGTGTTCAGGCTGCTGGGGGTAGCTGCCATAGAAACATGAATGGGCTTACCCAGATGTGACGACTTGTTTCCTGGACATAATGACAGGCCACTACACAGCTGGGTTTGATTACGCTCCCTCCGGACAATAATTTATTTATCTGTGAAAAACGCCTGAACTCAATGTCATCACTCTTGTATTTTTGTTTTTGTTGAAGTTTTAGCTGTTAACATCGATAGGCGACAACGATATAGAAGATATTTTTTGCATCTCTCTTGTCGTTTTTAGCTAATCTTCGGTGGTCGAATACGTGTTGGGAGAACCTTGTTCTAAGAATCTACTTACAATGCAACGCACACTAAATATTGTTAGGTAATCCTTTTTTCAAACTAAAATTCTGGACTTTAAATGAGTGATGGGCCTTTTTATTATTAAAATTAACCAGAAATCCTCTAATCTTTGACCATATAAATTCAACTACTCTCTAAGCTAGAATAATTCCTATGGCGTTTAAGCGAACACAATAAATACCATTATCGGATCGGACCTTCTAAGAAGGGTAAAGTAAAATTGGCTGCTGAGTAATAATACGTCTATTTTATATTAATAATACTTGCCTGACAAGCTCCCCTACTAGCCCAGCGTCAGCACCCGTTACGTCAAAACAGTTCAGGTCTCCGTATTTAACGTAAAGAAGTAATATTTGTTGTGCTATTATCTCAAAAGGATTAGCCGTATTGACTATCGTTCGCCTCGTTTCAAATCATCTATTACGTAAACCCGTAAAATACGCTACAGTCTGCGTACGATGCCATTGTGCTACAATAATAACACTATGACGCTACCGTTCTTTTCGGCTACGATAGCGAGCGAACCGGAGACAACATTCGTGAGGCAACGACAGTCATGGGGCAATATCAGCTATGCATTAATAGATCAGCCCTTTCTACTGACAAGAATGGCGACCAAGCTGCTTACTGGCTTAGTACGCGTCTCGTCCTCCGATCGCCGCTTGAGTTAGCTTGCCATTCGATTGAGGGATCCGCTGAAAACGAGAAAGCGCCAACAAATGAAGATCATAAAGGTAAGGATCATCTACTCGACAAAGTCATAATTGCCAATACACCAGACACGCTCGATCGGCAGCTGGCCCCGTGGCCTGGGGCGCTTGTTTAATTAGCCTTTGAGTCTGGCAGGTACGACCTGAAACGCTTAGATCATTTATTGTTAGGTGTATTTGTAAGCTGTCGTCGTATCTGCCTCATCTTGCTGATGATGCGGCGACCCGAAGGAGCTGCGGCATCAACAGCCGGTCAACCAGCTAGCTGGCTGGCTGGCGCATGACAGCAACTCGAAACAACGCTGAATGCTCTTTTCTTCGCCAAGAGTATAATTCAAGATGCATACATGCCCACATGATCAAAAGCTTAATTATAAAAGCCAAAAACAATGAATTTTACATTTGTTCGTAGCGCGGAGTCTCATTCTAAGCCTCCTGTTTCACTATTCATATCTGCTATCACCGCAAGGGAACCCTTCGGAGTGAAAACGCGTCGTGAGAGAGCTGCAATCGTTTATACGATGTTGTCTCAATAAAGAGTCGATTAGAAAAAAAAAAGTTATACCAAATGCATTTTTAATAAACATCGTTCCAAAAATAAGGAAAACTTTGCGGTTTATTTAGTTTTTGGCTCGATTAGAGCTGGGCAATATAGTAGTTCTGAATATTTTGCCGAGGGAGCAGGTCTGTTTTCTAAAGTGGTACAATTCATTAGAGTATACATAGCTCATCAGAAGAGGCCTATCGTCTTCGTGTCTTTGATGACACACAATATTGTATTACGCAACAAGCTGGCTAACCAATGACCGTCAGATCAAGCTGTATGTACGGTAGGACCTGCTTTAGACGTCGTAAGGGTAACTTAGCGGTGCCCTTCTCTACCTGATATATTACATTGGCTCGTAGACGCTGGAGATTCAACAGAGAGGTGACTGTAGTAGTAGCTATTCGGTGGGTCCGCCTTGGATCCCTATTGATGGTCACTAACCCGTTTAGAAGAGCGACTGCAAGACCAAATTTCGAGTTCACTTCGAAGTGTTATTTATAACAAGCGAAATTTGGCACACAAAATTGTATCTACCATTTCAGTATACCGACCGCCAGACTGTAGCCAAGGACGACCTACCCATTGATACTAAATGCATTGTTCGCGTCCTGCTGATGGGTCAGTGTTTACCAGGAACAGGTCAATATGGCATATGACGAGTGTGGTTGTTTCAACAAAAGTTAGCCTTGCAAACTCACGTGACAGTTCATGTGTGGACTAAGTTATTTACAGTCCGTCCCTGGACTTAACGAAGACTTCATATCGCGTAAACTGGATTATTTTAAATGGAGCGTTATGTATTGCTACTTCGATATTTGTACTTGCAGATGATAACCATCACAACAAAAGAAGATACTCCCAAACTACTCATCGTTCGCAGTCCAACTCCTATAATTTAGACCTTTTATTTAGTCCATGGCCAAGAGAGATGTGGGACAGTTTCTTATTTCCATAGTTTCTCCATCTTCCATCTTTTCTCTTTCGTCATCCTCTTTCTCTCAGCACGCCTCCTAGTCATGCTGTTGATTCAGACTATCGTAACATGCTCAGCATAAAACCATAAACAATAGCTCCTACCGTCGCTAGTAGCTGAACCTCTCGTCATTCTAGTCGGGTAATTTTGACGTAGTTACTGTTGGCTGAATCGTTTGATCAGAGTTTCGTAACTAATCACGAACAGGTGAGGAACAACTACACTTCTGCCCACAGAAGACTGAAATCATCTAATCGCCCGGTTTTTCCCACTACCTTATCTTATTCAGTGTGCGAATGTCTGCTATAAACATCCAGACGACCAGAACAACTTGATATACTCGCCGTACAATCGCCACGGGTTTGATCGTATTCTTCGCCAACCGTTAAGCCTCGATTCGACAGGGCTCTAGTCTCGGCTTCCGTAAACTATGTATACACTGCCGGTGCTCCACGAACGACGGCCTAAGGCCAGCTAAGATACTCGGGACAGCCTTCCGACATCGATGGGCACTGTCGTGCAGTCGTCTCCTTGAAAGCCTAACATTAGCAGTCAGCGATGGCGATGATGCAAAATATCCGGTATACAGCACATTAACGTGGGTGTATCAATGGATCAACAGCAGCACATGAATGAAGAACAGCTAGATCAAGCCCTTGTGTTTCTTTACATGCTGTTGCGGCCGTCGCCGGCTCTTCTAAGCGGAACGATGTTTGATGATAGGGATGAAGGTACTAGCGATTAAGATGATGCAGGCAGGTAGACGGTGAATGAACGTATAACGTAAATGTATGGGAGCGTGTCCCAACATGTACAGTGATATGCGACTTGTAAGCAGGAAAAATGGACAGCGCTTACTCCAGTGTACGGTAGGTATATCTCCATATGTATAATTGTGCAAGCAGACTGTTTAGATATAGCCCTACCCACCAGTTCCGCCTCAGCTATAAGGTCGCTTGTTTTGGCTCTGTTGTTGTTGTTGTTGTTCTTACTTCTGTTGCCGTCGCATAGACAGCTATCGTCGCCAAGAGGCGATGGTGTGATGGAGGAAAAAGTTGAACCTGGAGATGAGATCTTCAGGATGAGAACCTAGTTGAGAAGGTAAAAGGCAGCCCTGCAATAGCGGCGGCAGCAGTACGCGAGTAGCAATAGAGGCTCCAATACCAGCACCCCGATGATGATGATGCAGTGCCATTTCTGACTGAATTCGACTGAAGTGCTGTTTGTTCTGGTATAATAGTCCCGGTAGCTGGCGTACGGCGACGGCCGATTGCCGGCCCACCCAGCCGCTATGGCTGCTGTTTTCCTTAGTTCAGAGAGAAAAAGTGGCATGAGAGAATAAAGCATGATGGCGGACCGCAGCGGCAGAAGTAGTAGCAGCGCCGGCGGCAGCAGTACGGCCGAAAAGACTCTTTATTCCCTGGCCAAGAAAATACACATGACCAACAAAGAAAGCTAATACGCTATAGACAGTCAGATATACTTTCCTATATATATATATATTTGCATTCGACAGAGAGACTAACGGTGAGTTGGCTAGATTGTAGCCAGCGAGCACTGCAAACCGGCGGTAAGAGAAATACTATCTTCTGCTGCGCCAGCAATAGTGGGCAATGCGCCAAGACATTTATTTGCCGTCTATTTGCTGATAACAACGTTGACGATGAAAAATAAAAAGGCCGTCGCTGTTACTGCCCTAGTTCTCGTTGAAATGCTAAATAAGGTGACGGGCCAACGATAATTGTAAAACGAGCAGTGGCGAGAGCAATAACAATTTTAGAAACAGGAACGCTGCGTCGCCCGGACACGACATCAGCAGCAATACGAACAACAATAAAAACAAAGCCAAAAAAGACAAGGAGCCTAGGACCATTTACTGCCGACGCGATGAGTATCAGGTGAATTTGTGGACGTCATTCGTACTGCCGCCATCGCGTCCAACGCGACGCAAAATCAACCAGCGCTACCGCGGTATCGAGCACAGACCCGACGGACACACACAATACGAGACGATAGCCTGATGCACCTGTTGCCTAGTATGGGGACTATTGTAGGTAGCCTACAATAAGTAACAGCGGCTGTAATGAGCAACGGTGGGCCGATGATGGTAAAAGGAACAAACACCCCTTCCTCGAATGAGTTGCGTCTCATTCGAGATTGTCGATGCTTAAAGAGACGTTATCTTCGTGATGAACACCGCTGCCAGTTGCCACAGCGGAAGTGGTATTTCTTTTAGTTAAATGTCTATGGCCTCCCAGCTAGCATTGTACAGCCATGTATCGTTGGATGTAACCGTACATCAATAGAAATTATTACAGGCGTCAGTAGCGTTACCAGTTGACGCGAGTATATCGAGCGCGCATACTGTAACTGATAAGAGATTTATCGATAGATATATCTATATTTTTACTGCTATAACGGATTGGATGAGTTCACCGCAGGGAGAAATGTCGATGGTTTTGGGACACTGAATCAGTTTGTTATGGTGAAGTTCCACGTTGCCCCATCTGGGTAACGGTCGACTATACTTGCATAAAGTTTTTGCTCTTATTATTGTTAGATATTCATTTACATCGCTCGTTATGTGGGATATATCCAATATAGTCGAATTCGAAACGTTTGATTTGTCAGCAAGCGAGCTGGACAATATTATGCGATGCAAACAGCTCTTTGTAATAAAGCGAAGTCTACAGTATCGGCAATACATCTATGTAACAGTAATTAGTACACGAAGCGTAAGGTATTCTGGGTTAACTGAAGTCTGAAAAAGCCAAGTTCAGAAACAGAAATACTACGTCCTTGATTACAAAGCCCTTCGATCAGATGAAGATTAAGGTATTAACAGAATTATTGCGTTTTGTACAAAATCGTTATTGACGAGCGGCATTCCTGTACCAAAATCGGCGAAGAGATAAAGCAAGAGAGATGTGTGCCCTGAGACCTATTTTATGGTAAATCGGCACAACTTTTGCAAGCAAAACAGGTTAACTAAATGGCTGTCGTGTGTTTGACGCTGTAGTTCCTTAGCCAATTACGTTTGATTAAAAAACTCAGTTCATAACTGTTGGTACTTTTTGTCAACGCGTGTATGTTTTCTAACCAACACGTAATCATCTAAACATAACATTATCGCAACATCTCCCCTTTCTATATGCATTCATCTAGATATTGATAACATGACCGACGAGCATTCCTACATACTGCAGCCGGCGGCACCAGCATTCTACAAGTGAACACGGAAGATCAGAGGCGGTATTAGCCATTTTGAAGCCTCTTGGTGTAAGATAACTCATGCGTTTCACGACGAGCAACACGAGTATTTCGGATGGAAGATTCCGGCCGACACGCCTTTTGTCGAATAGCTCTGGGCGAAATAGGTTCATTTCACGACTGCTCAGGTCGAATCAGACTCGAGCAATGGAAGTAAATGAGCATTTCTATTTCTGCCGCTGATGGAGGTTCGTTAATCGCTGAAGTCTCATTCTTGCAGGCGTCGTGAGGCTTCGTGATGCCCACATCAGACTATGTTTGTCGAAAAGAGCATTAGTTAAAAACAAAAAAATCTAAATGCGGTACATTAAACGTTGGCTGCACTTGTCCAGGTCATGTAGATTGGATTACTTTAAAATAGCAGTAAACATTCTGCAAATGAGTGAAGATCTGTTCTGGAAATCTTATCAGGCTCTATGAAATGATTATAGTAGAACTGCCATTATAACTATTATAATAGAAAACGTCACATGAACCTCGGCCGTTTAAGCCGATCCTCTGCCCACTAGTAGGAAACAGCATCAGTCCGGGTGAGACAAAATTACATGAAATAGTTGCTTGCGGATTCGTTTATAAGGTCACGTAAACTATGCACAGCAGACCGCGTTCTTTTTCTGCACTAAAAGACTTAGGTCGATCCTGAGAGCAGCCTCGTTAAAAATGTTCGTGGTCTTCATTTTTCATCATCTCGACGAACACTGTTGGGATTTCACTTCTACTGACTGACTGACGCTCCTGTCGAGAGCGAGTCCTTTCTGTCTGGTTGATGTACCCAGAAGACCGAGAAAGGAAAACCTCCCGGAACGATCGGAAAGTCCGATTTTGTATGGTTCTCTCTCTTCTTGTCTGTCTCAGACTGTCATTTTTGATTCTGTGCGCGTCTTCACCGCCGAAGTAACTCAGAGCCGGCCAGCATATTAGTTTAAAGAGTTTCAAGCTAAAAAAAAAAAGATTTCTACCCCAATTTTACTCTAGCAGATGTCATTCGGAAATGTATGGCTTCTAACCAAGTAGACGAAGAACATTCGCTTGTAATATCAGCGAAAGGCGTCATGTTTGACAGCGTAAGTAGAGTAGGCTGGTTGAACACTGTTTTTTGTACGTGTGACACGAGTAAATGGCCCCTTGTTGTACTACATTTAAAGACAGACTCTGGCAAAGCTGCAATAACTTGTAATCGGGCATTATACATAGATTGCCTTGTTTTTTTTACATACATAGCAAGGTTGACCTAGTAGGTCCGGAATAGGCACGTATGAAGCACTTATAAGCGAAACTGAAAAAATTTTACAGCTCTAAATAATACAAGGTGACCATATCTTAAGGTATTTTTGGCTTGGTTGTCTAAATTTCGAGTGGTTTTAATGCTAAATATTGCAATATTATCTAATAGTTGTGAAATTTAGAGCTACGAGAATCTGGGGTCAAGGGCATGAACAAAATGTGAGCGAGGGGCATCGACAGCCGAGGACAACAGTGATGCTCTAACGAAAGATTCACTCGTCGCTAAACTCGGCTCTAAACAAATTTCAAACGTGCCCTGTTATACATTGCAGACTTGACAGTGATGACCTATAAACTGTGAAGGTGTTGAGAATTTTTAACGCTTTGAGGTAAATTTTAAATTGCCCGGTCATACGACCTTGGGTTTGGAGCTATTTCTATTCCCAGATTCTGTTAGATTTTAGTATTGGCATTCTGGCTCTTCAAGCTCGACCAACAAAGGGCCAGCCGACGTTTAATGGTACTTACATCTTGATCATTGTCAGTTTACTAGCTTCATTAATGTCAGAAGGTTCCCATATTTGTATAAACATTGGCTGCAAACGATATTTTGTGCTGTGGTCGCAAAATCTGTATTGGAAGCGCTTGAACTAACGCTCGTCAGTTTCACATTGCGGAACGAGGTCATCGTAGCAACACCTTTAGATACAATCACAAAACATCCGAAAATTGTTAACATTGATATAAAACAGGGCTTAACGATATCACAACAATTACGCCCCACAAACAGATGACACAGTTAACCCAGTCGTTCAATATAATTCATTTCCCTACGAAGATGCGCCCATAAGGAGCTCTCGAAATCGTTGGTCAAAACTTACATACTACCCTACAAAGTTAGAAGTATTGTCTTCAAGTATAGAAGTTGGACACACAATGATTGACACTATGTGAACATAAAGAATGGTAAGTGTTTTTGCGCGGGACGGGCACTTTTTTTCTAGTGGCATAACGCTTACAGTTGACGCCAGCTAAGTGCCTGTCGTGTGTCACCAGCACACCCCTTTACTACTAACTTGTAAAGTTACTGGAAAATTTATTTGAAAGATTTGAGAGCACTAGACGTCAGCTCCTTTTTAAACTCTTCCAGTGTTTTTCCGTGAACGCCGTTTCATCTCACTAATCAGGTCCAACGTAGCCTTAAAGATGATATTTTCATAAGTGACATTAACTTTTTTTCAGCAACAAACACAAGATGGCAGCTCCTTTACTAGAAAAGTAGTTTCTCCTGAGCGAAAACATTTTACCGGAATTAATTTCAGAAAGTGTCTAAATAGTGGCTGACACCTGAAATTATATTGTCCTTAGTAATTATCATTTAGGAAAATAAAGGCGATTAAAATTCAAGTTCCTACAACCACTGCCAACGTATGCCGGTCAACCTGAGACCAACAACTGCTAAGTAAAATTTACATTTCTGTGATAAATATCTGGTGGCAAGGCGTGATGGAGGTTTACAAAATTAGGTTAATTAAAGTGCATTGTTTTCATAAAAAATGTACGAAAACTGATCATATCGGACCGGGTTTTAGCTGGATATAATGTGTTCAGAACAGATGTCAGATTAGAGTAGAATGAGAGCTGATTATTTTCCCATCATTTTATTGAATATATATTCGTATTGACTACTTGTCAATGCCTACGTTCAGTAATTGTCCGATGTTTTCGAGCTGGGCCAAACCTATTGAAATTCTGAGCTTTCTTGTTATTAGGTAGAATCGACGATGTATCACATACAAGAATGAGATGAATACAAAAAATGGCCGTTGTAAAATTACCACACCCGTGCATATTGAGGACGTAGATTTTTCAAGACGCGTCGAATCCTGGCTCATTTTACCTCAGTTATTTGCAAGCATCCCAAACCCCAACCCCATAGCATTCACGAACAATGGCGCTCGGTGTCATTTGCTTGTTAGTCATCTCGCAGATGGCAGCGACAACAGAACATTCACTATAGGTCCAAGATCAATCATCGAAGGATGAGCCGCTAGTCTAACGGTAATGCCTGTTGTGTCGAAATTTCATCATGATTATTTTGGCATCTGAAGAATCCCCAAATGAGAAGACCATTTTGGCACGGGCTTATGAGCTATTTGGGCCTCGAATTCTAACTCTGATCGAAGCAAATGGCAGTTCTATTGAATCAACAACTGTATCAGATACGCCGCTGCCGACCAGCAGAAGAAGATCATCCGGATACCTGCTTTCGTCGACTTAGGAACAAGTACCATCGAAGGCTGTCGTTCTATACTGTTCGATCCAACTAAATCCAATTGGCCCTTTTTTCCCACCCGTAACAATCTTTTGTGTGTTCATAATATCAGATTAAAGATAACGTGACATCTAACATTTCTACGCTTAAAGAGCTCTAATTGACTACCAGCTAATTATACTTTCTAATAGACTGTGAGCAAGAACGGATTATAAATTATGAAAGCGTTAAGTAAAGCCTTGAATGGATCGATCGATTGAATGACCCAACCAAGTTTCTGTTCAATCCGATTACCAAATACTACATTTCCACCGGCATAATCTGGTTCTTTGCCCCTGCCGCTCAACAGAGTCCCCTAGCCAGTCATTAAATGTATATATACTTTATAAGGAAATGTTTTTATATGTATCGCTTACTTAATAAACTTCTCGAAGATTAAAGACTATTGAAGAATTCTAGCCCTTACTGAAAGTATCACTGTGGTCCATTGTAGCGTTTAAGCAATATTATCAAGGACATATCTCAGAAACGGGTTTGGAACGTGCATCCGCTATCTTTACAATAAACCTCTTCAGTGCCTGTAATAAACTAAAACGAATACCCTCAGGAAGGTGTTTCAGAATATGGGTGGCGGTTAAAATGACGATTACAAAACTCGAATCCTGGGGACACACGGATCGACTCTATTAACCGCAAAAACGGTATCAACCGCTGCAGCTTCAGTTCCGACATTTTTAATAGTTATCAGTAATAGATGCCAGTAAGTTGAAAACTATGTGCACATTTTCTAGGGCATAGTAAGTTGTCGGCGAGCAATCAATGCGGATATTCAGCATCACTTTGTCGGTCGTTCGGGACAAAGAGTATGCTCAGATAAAGACATTGTTTTTGTATTTAGTTGCCGCCCCATAAATTCTGGGATAGGATCAAACATTCACTTAAAGCGCAGAGGTAAACTTGAGAAATAGTTGAAAACAGTATCAAAATCAAATATCCTAGGGGTCTTTATATATATTTGCGATATGGGTTACTATATATATATATATATATATATATCGAGTAACTCATATCGCATGGTAGCTCATTTGTGAATTTTGCTTTACCATGTGATAACTAAAATTCACCACTGTTTACCATGTATTCGGCTTTCATGGTTTGAACACAAGTTTAGATTTACAGGAAACACATTTTGCTAACTATACTAAACGCAGAATTCCTGCAATTTTCAAAGCAGCTAAACTTTATCTTCGCCGTTAAAGCTCCATCGCCATCATGTATGAACATGACTGTGTGAACGGTCACAATTAACAGAGTCAGCGTACAGCTTAAGGCCTCAGGTCTCGTATCGGTAGCCAATCTTTTTACTCAAAACCCAGTGTAGTTACAGTATCAGATACGGAACTCAAGATCGAAAACTTCAATTGATATTTTTTGACTGATTTGGGTAGCCTTGAATCCGTTTGGTATTGGCTAAATCGCCATTCAATGTTTTCTACTTTTCTTAGAAGTTTCTTCCTGAAATCATATGCTCCCTGGAGTCTGAAAAGATAACAACGGCCAAACGGACACCCTACACTAGGATATTGAACTGTCTGTTATGACGCGCTTCATCTAATAAACTTAGCATTCGAAGTATTAGCACCCCTAGCAGGCTCCCCAGTTTTTCTGGGTTTAAAGAAAGCCGTTGCTTTACCGGAATAACCGATTTTTTTAGAACAGCGGCTGTATCCATAATAAAACATTGGGTACCAATAATCACAAGCATTAGCTCCGAATCTATTTCGCCTCCATTTCTTTTTTATTGTAACCCAGCCACAGAGAGTAACGGAACTGTTAGCAGTTCGGGACGAGTATCTTCGGTAATACCACTGGTAAAATGTTAAGATCGAATTCGGGACTCTTTTTTTCCGTCGATCCTTGCTAGTCATCTTAGAGCATCTTCTTCCCCTTTATCGTCCAGAAGTTGTTCGCTTCACCTTACAGTACGTCTTATTCATGCTGCTATCTTCGCTACTGCTCCCTTGCACATGGACTTGGCTACTAGAAGCTTGGTGTCTTTCGTGTCTCTCTTTCATTCTACCTATAAAATCGTTCGACGCCAACATTGGCGCACTTTCCAACGTAAACGCACTGTGCAGTTCGACTGCTCATGCAATTCTTTTCCAGTGAGAAGAAACAGGCTCCTGGAGACTGAGCGAGGCTATTTCAGGCTGAACAGGGAACGGCCGGAGGAGATTTCTTGGCGGGGCTTTCAAAGACAGCAAGGGAAAAGAGAAGTGACAGGAGGGACAGACAGGCCGGCCGATGGAACAGACAGGGACCTTTCCCGGAACAAGGTTATGTGGTACGACTTGTTCTAGGAGGATTGGTTTGTGGGGTTGCAGGAAACCATGTCCTCTTGTGGGAAGAATACGGGTATCCGCACTGTGTTTCAAGAAAAAAATGTCTGGAAATAGACTAGAAAGTGGGTAGAGGAGAAGAAATCGGGGGTAGCAGGCCAACAGTGGAAGACTACTTCGTGGATAATATGGAACGACGTCGAAAAACAAGCTCCCCATTGGGAAAGAGAACACCGAATCAACGACCATTAGACAGACCGAACGAGAAAGACAGATACGGCTTAGACACATGCACACTGCCACGCGTACATACGCGCTGACGCTTACATGACTTATCATCAAACAATTGAAGTCATATGGCAGTCTATATAAGTATCCTAATAATCCGACGCATTCCTAACCTGGTAGGATCATGCGGCGACACACATGAATCTACCCATGCTTTAGCATGTAACGAAAATTCACTCCTGTTTGCTATACTGTTTGCCTTTTGCAGTTTGCCTACGGCATCAGCACAGAAACCTGGCATCCGCAAAATTATACTACCTGGGCAGCTGCCTTTCGCTGAATTTGATGACTGGCCCGTCCCTCACCTCAATGGACGAACGTTAGAAACGAGTTCTCCAACAACCAATGGCGCGCCACGACCGTCTCCGCTCCGCCACAATTATTGGTAAAAACCAGACTGACTAGTCCTCTTTGCCATTTCTGCCTGCAAAGGCAAATGGGTGTAAATTCGATAGGCAGTCGTTGGGCCACAGGATAAAAAGTATAAGGACCAGTACGGCCAAGCCGGGCAGAACCTGAGCAGATTGGACAAGTGCCGGAGAGCAAGTAGAAGGGAGAGTAATGGGGTAAATTGGGACAGCAGTATGGGGGCAGAAGCCCAGCCGCCTTCCGTGCTCCCACTTGCCCTCGCTGCACGATCTTGAATGTGACATTATTTATTTTTCTGTCTTTGTTACTGGTGTGCTATAAAGATATGAAAATATCATAAAATAGTCATTTAATTATAAATCGATCATTAGATACAGTATAATATTGAACTATGCTGACAGATACACTACTTCGAATTATATAGGCGATCGTGCTCAAAGACATTATTTGATTGGCAAGTTGTCTGAGGATCACATAGCTCTATAATATTACACTATCACAGGGTCGTACTACAGGGGTATGAAACATTGTTTCTGCTCCGCGGCGCGCGGTTCCGCCCGCTTTACCTCTAAAGGCCATAAAATGTATCGGCAGAACCACAGCCACACCGAGTGGTCTCGAATTCGCATGTACAATAAATAGGCCGACGAGTGCGAAAGTCGTGGCTGTAGAAACACGCTGCTGCTGCTGCTGCTGCTGCTGCTACTGCTGCTGCTGTTTATGCCGTTAGAGAGAACACGACGACGCTACTCGAGGTAGAAGCAATGCTAGCGGCTAAAGGCTTCGACGTTTCAAAAAGCATAAGGCAGCTTTCAAAACGCAACGTTGTTGTCGCGGGGGTGAAACGTACTGGCTGTTGGAAAGCCATTAAGTGAGTCTGCTAACCGCAGCGTGGGTTGTCAGTGTCGACACTGCGACGCATAATCGCGAGCAGTTGTCACTGTAATGACCCACAAAGGTCGAAAAGTTGTGAAATATTCCGAGAAAGAGAGTCTGAGGCACCCCCAGTGGCGACAAAAGAGACAGGGCCGCTCACAAGACGTCGCGTACTTGCGCATCACGATCGTTGCACCGCATTGCCCTTTTTTTAACCGAGAAATCATCTTGTAGAAACGGGAAGAAAAGGTGACAGGGCCGAAGCACAGAGTGAGGAGTTGCTGGGAGACCGTCAGAAAAAAGGAGAACGAAGTAGGTGAAGAGAACTATACGATAGAGGTAATGGTACCAAACGTGGCGGTGGCCGACAAACAACCGTAAAAGTGACGTGAACAGAGTCAAAGTGCTGCCAGCACGCTTCATTTCTGTCGAAGGTCTTCTGTGTCTAGCATGGAGAATGCGCGTGTTATCTGAAGCCTGTAACTACCGCGATAAGTATTACTATTATGTCAGTACGCAGCCAATCAACTTAGTGCAATCGCTAACAAATGCTAGAAAACCTCACGTCAGGTTTCGTGGATTTTTGTTTGGGAGGTCTAAACGATATGTATGCGGTGGGCGGCTACCTTACGCGCTGTAAAGGTTGCCGTGAAGGGGTAGAAGAAAAGAAAAATGAGCCATATAACGGGTATTGCAATTCCGATAATGTGGATTAAATCGAATTTTCAAGTAGGAAAAAAGCGAGAAAAACTCTTTTTTCGTCATGGCTCGTAACAGTGAGGAGCGGAATCTTCTACTTATTCCTCCATAAGCGTTCAGACTAATCATAAAATTTCGAGCTACGATGAAAAGTGCTATATAGTGTTACAGCGCACTATGAAGTTATTTAAAGTTTAGTTCTATAAAAATCAATGGGCAGAAATTGAAACTACAAAATCATCTGTGCTAGAAAGTTTCAATGCGGACCTATTCGGATAAGACGATTAACTGAACACATTTCATTACATAATACTATGTCTTTGACGACGGCCTGATGGCAATCAATAGATAATGGTAGCTGCTCAAATAGTAACGTAAGCACAATGCAGCATTGCAGTAGAACAGTAAACAGAATATCAGATATAGAAGGAGGTGCGACGAGATCCTTTTCTCAAGTTTGATCAACCTGCTTTAGGCAAATGGCCGAGTTGTGACTTGTACCTACCCATTGAATGCACACACATTACAGCATGAATTTCTAAACCACCCCGGGCAGAGGACGAAAGTTCATAAGAAAAAAAAGCCTTCCTGACGATATCCACAGAGCTTATGGGTACTATGATGGGTAGATCATAGTCAGCGACGGCTGATTAGCAGCTCACTCGTTTTAATAGAAAAGTTGATTTAAGGTGCAAATTTTAATGTCTAACTAAAATGAACATGAATTAAAAAAATTTTTTTTTTGCACTAAGAAAATTCAACATGGAACGTTCTCTTAGTAACTCTCATTTACAACGCTGTCTTTTTTGCTAAATGCCTCTTGTTACATTTTAGACTGACTTATAAATCCAATGTTCAATGATTCGACCTATAGTCCGTATGTTCCTATATCTCTCATGCTACTTGTAGGTCTGAAACGCGTAGCTTCGACACCCAGTAGCACCAGCTACACTTTTATCACATGGTTTACGAGACAATAGTACATTTACGAGCGCGAAAGGCGAAACACCGATATTGGCTTGGGTTGCTGTACAAGATGTCCAAGCTGCTGGGCTAAATTTCGACCTTCTTGATTTCGGTCCTCGGACATCGTATAATATACACTTACATAGACATATATAAAAACTATAGTGGACGTAAAGCCGGCAATCCTCTTTCAGAGAGCTCTCTGATACTCTTTGGTGCACGCTCTTTTTTGCAAATAGCAAACTTCGCAGTCGTGTATGCACGAATTTATAAGCAGGACTGGAAATAAGGGCTGACGGACGACAAGTTTAAGACGAATGGTTAAGAGACATGTTCGTGTACTAATACTGTTACCGAATCATTTGCGTAAAGTGATCACGTTCTTTTTGGAAAAGTGCTACACAACCCAAATGCTGTTTTTGTCACAACTTTTTTTATTTTTTGGACAACAGTTTAGATTTATTTGGAAAGAAAGGGCCGGATCATGTTTATTTTGATACTTGGAAGTACAACTGATAGACGCACCTTGCCAGCCGAAGTTTGATTGCTGTAAGCTAAACATTACATTTACACACTTACGCAGAGTATTTTTGCGTTTAGTTGAGGCCTTTTAAATTAGAACCTTTTCGGTACCCGCAGGGGACCATTGCCATTTATAAAGAGGTTCTCATTTACATTATTGATAGCATATAAGTTATATAAGGTTGCGTTCCTTTCTGAATACCACACTTTTTTAGCATTCTTCACCTATTGACACTGACGTTTTGTACTACACTTGTTCACAAGGTACCCTGAACGATAAGTTGTCGGGCAACTAATTTCTTTAGCTCGCTGTATATGCCATTAAACTGGTGGATAGAGACGGCTTACCAGGCCATAGATGCCAACTTACGCTTAGCTTGCAAATTGACTTACGTAAGATTTCATAGGGTTAAGAAGCCAGCAACAACTCAGTTCGAGTCTTCTTGCGCTCACCAAGACGGCATCAGCTTTGCAGCAGCTTGAGTCGCTTAGCGTGCAAGGAAAAGCCAGCCGACTATCTTCGATCCCTCTGTTCTGTTTTTCCTTGCCTATCGTAGGTAGCCAGCAATGCCTTCTTGTCTAAGCTATAAGGAGCACTTGCTACCTCGATATTCCGTTTTCTAACGTATCGAAGAAGGGTACGGCGTGCGCCTGTAACAGGCTCCGATTGTTCAGGAACAGAAAGACGCATTCACTCTGGATTTCGATACCGGCCTAAATCTTACTCTTAGATTGGCATTTGGATACGCATGACACGTGTCAAACTCAGGCCTCAAACTCTATAAAGCTGTCTTTGATAGTTTCGCTATTGCATGTAAACTTGTACGTTTGACGAATGTTCTTTGTCTTGAAGTCATGTTTGGATCAGTTCATTCACATTTCTGGGTACATTTTTATCGGCGTTATCTGTACAATCGTCTAACAGTTTCAATGCACATTTTGAATTCGACATTGGAAATAACAGGGAGGCTAGCGCGCACTCTAGTAGAACTACATCAGTATTGTATTGTTCTTATCGGCACCTCTATCATCTATGGTGCATCCCATTATCAGCAGACATAACACAAATACATATCGTTATCATCTCGTACTGTACTACGAGCAAGGGTCAAGGTTACACTGAAGGCTGATGATTAATGCGTATACGATTAGTAGCTTTATCTAGCCCTATTTGCCTCTGTACTCCTATTACCTTGTAGTTTTGCTCACAGTGGAAAAAGCTGAGCAACTGGCAAACCAGATGAATTATGACAATTTACCGGAAATATGAAATCTGTTCAGAGCCAAAGACCCTTCGACAAAAAGGCGACCCTAGCATAAGGTAAAAACATCCGGCAGACACAGGCACCTTGTTCGATAGGTTGTTAGACAGCGGTAGATTACCTCCTTATTGTTTGCTGGAGCCCCTTCCAAGAGTTTCCTTGCGCTGATCGGGTAAACACGCCGGTTCCACTCCACTGGCGCAGCCAACACAACGAGTGGTTTAAAGCGATGTAATCAGAAGCTTGGCCGGAGTTCGCTCGAGTGACATAGCCTTCTGGCGTCATTTCAACACATCGCCGGCGTCACAACGAGTAGTCCCCACCTCACTCAATGTCCGTTTAGTTTATACAATGCTCGCCTTTGAATAACGAAGAAACTAGAGTTCAGATTGACGGCCTCTTCGGCTTTTTAGAGCCAGAAATACCCTGGTGTAACCTAGTATATGGTTTTCGATCGTTGTTACGTTTGCTACCGGCCCTAATTCCGTTTCGGCTAGTGCCTTTTCTTTTAATAGAGTAGAGTCCTAGCGTACTTTTTCCTAACGTCATTCTGTTGGTTGATTCGCTGCTGGCAAGCACAATGCTCGCTCCGTTCGCTCTGGCGGAGACAAACGGCTTCGACACAAGACCGTCTCTGCGCGAGCTATATCCGCTCTGCCACTTCCCTTTGATCGCTTTTGTCTGCTTTCTATTTGTTGGGTCTGTGTATATGTACGTCTGTGGGCGCGAGTCCACCCGTATAGGCTGACCCGGGAGTCCAATCGGAGCGCTCCACTCTAAAGCTGTCGCACGTGGCTAAAACGTTGCCCCCTTTTTATACCAGCCGTCGTCATTGTTGCCATTGCTGTCGGCGCTGACGTCGGTGCTTCTCTCGCGGTGTGGCCGGAACTAATGTCCCTCGGAGACTTGATAGAGGAATGACAGTGGACAGTCAGAAGGCCAGCCACATCCTGCAGCAGAGTCGAAGCAGAACGGGTCTCGCCAGAGAGGGACCATCGCTGTGCACCACTCCACACCCTAATCGCTAGAGGAGCGAAGTGAGTGTTCGAGAAAGAGAGAAAGGGGTCACGGAAATGAGTGGAACGGCCGAAGGCCCCTAGGGCGACCAGATGGGAACAAGACGAACGGGCCAATAGCGCGGGGGAAGGGCTGATCCGGGGACGGAAGAGAGAGGGAAAAACTCGATTGTCGCCAGTCAAGGTCATCATCCCATTCTACACTGGAGAGCTTGCCCGTCGGCTGCGCCAGCGGCAGTCCTGATGCTAGCGGCGGTATCTGGCCAGACCAGATATACAGACAGAAAGCAAAAAAGTCAGATACGCTCGGCAGCAGTGACCCGCTGCACCACCAGCTAATCGGACAAAGCGGATGCTCGCCGCTCCAGAGTGCAGCCACCGACCCAACAGCCAGTTACTCCCTGCAGGTTTGTTAAACCGGTTTGCACTCGGAGGGCAGGCAACACATTCCACTCCACATACACACTCACACCCGCAGATCATGGCTAGCGGCAGACGGCCGCGACGGCGAATTTCGGACTTGAAGGCCCAACTAACGACTTAATAGACGAGAGATGATGATGCTGACGGTGATGGCTATTGAATTTGTCAGGCCATCACAGTACAGTAGCGAAAAGGCTCAAACGACGACAGGACAAACTGTACCTGACTTAATTTTGTACTGTGCTGCGCTTTCCCAACTCAGAACTGGGTTAAAAGGGCTGGAGTCGGGGGGAACGCTGGAGGATAACGATGGTCGAGAAACAGAAAAAAGGGGGTGACGATGGTGGTGGCAATTGTGGGTAGAAAAATTGTGAAGAGTTACACTGTCGACTTTGTCGCATATCATATCTGCTTTTTTCATTTGTCCGCCGTCTGTATATGTACAACAGACAAGCCACGAGGAGAATGACACCGCAATGAGGAACGCAAATAAACTGTAGCCGATCGGCCGAACGCGCACCGTCCAGTGCTTGCCCTTATGGACGGCGGTAATCATTGCATTAATATATATATATATATTGGTTAATACAGGCACATATTATACAGGGGTGGACCAAATCGATTTTACTCGGTAGGGTTTGACTGTTGGTAGATCGGTTCATGATCGAACAGCCGCATCACTGACTAATATTGATTTGCAAAATATCGATGTACGTAGTACGCTTACTTATATCTGAATAATGCTTATCAAAGTACACCTGTGTCGCTATGACTGCGCGTAAATTAATTTCATATACTTATGTGTATAGTGGAACTAAATACCATTTTTCCGGCAGGTCCCCTAGAAATGAGTTCACTGAAATCGCTCGGCTCAGCCCTATATAGTATATAACTTCATTTGCTATAAAATATTACTTGAGAGCGTACCCTATATATATATATGTGTATATATATATATATATATATATATATATATATACACGAATGTTACCTGTTTTACCACATTTATTTGAATGGTTATTTTTTCACGTTGCGCTTATAAAAAGTTTCAACTATTACAGTTAACGCAAAGTAGCCAACTAGCTAGCGACCTACGAGAATAAGTTAAGTTGTGTATGTTAAGTTGAGGATTGTGTAATGACCATATTTAGAAGCTTTGCGCCCTTAACAGCTGCACGTGTACAGCCAGAATACCTCAACGAATTTCAATATATTTCAAGTTGCATTTGCTCACAGCGTACGCTTTGTTCCTAGGGCCTTATGTATGTCTGCGTTGTGTGTGCAAAAAACCACTGCATCAACTATGAGCACTTTAGCGTACGGCAACATGCCCGCTTCAAATATATTGTGCCAAGCTATTTCCTCTATGTACTATAAAGCTACTTTGAACGCATGCAGGATTCAGGTTCACTACCGTAACGCAAACTTTAAAAGGATTAATGCTACAGATTTGGCCAAAGACGGACTGCGTGCAATTCAAGAACAGGTAAGTTGCAATTAATCGGCAGCTAAATCGACTCCTCGGACACCCACGGACATCGTTCAGGCCAATGTTGCATGTATCCGTGCTAAGTTAGTAGATAGCGTATCTGTTGGTAATAATCTTAGGGGCACATTGTAGTCTAGGTTCGAATCTGGACATGGCAACAGTTTATTTTGTGCTGGGAACCAATCGTCCAACGTGTGCCACTATTGTGTTGTATGTTTGCATGAGTTTTTTGACACTTACTATCCTAAAATTTATCCTTTAAAAGTTGTCCTAGAATTCTGCTCTAATAAACATCCCATCTTGGTTTGCAAAGGACTGGATCATAGCCAATTATAACTGTAAGGGTATATATTTCTACGTTGGTGCTACAGATCTCGGATAATTATAGTGAGGTAAGTAACAATAAAAACTATAGTTGCAAATAATGCAGTTACTCTAGAAACCTAATGAATGACAGTTGTATTTCAATCGACTGTCAAGAATTGGCGAATCCTTCTATACCCTACGTACATGCCCCTAAAGAAACTTGAACGAACCCATTGAATTGGGACTGGATTATATTTCAGCTATTTTTCCTCATGTTCAAAAAATCCATAGGAAAAGTTGATATTCGGCATATATGTACCGAAGTACTACCGCCAGTGGTTTTGCAGGGAGCACTTGGAATATGCAAAAAATGATGAGTATAACAATATTCACGTACTACCAACACACGACTACGACATATTTTGTCATTTCCTTGTCGTCTATAAAAATCAATAGCAGACTGTGTTAGCAAGTCGTTTCATCGTACGAAACGATAAAATGCTCATGAGCTACGGTTCACCTTCAATCCTTACTAGCGTTGAAACTCGGTACACGGCATCACCACAATATGTACTATCTAAGTGTTTCCGTTTGCGTTGTATTGCAATTACCCAGTTCATACCAATCACTAGCATCGTCTCTTTTTTTATATGACTAGAGACGAACGAGCGGCAGGCCCTTACATTCCTTACATAGATGGGCGAACTAGGTTCTTACGTGTTTGCAAGCGTATAGGCAAACATGTACTTCTCTATGAAACTGGGACCAATCCATATTTGCCATGTCTACTGAGACTAAGGCCGGTACCTCAATCAATTCGATTAGTAATCAGTGCCTACACGCACATGCCTACGTTGTCGTTGTTGCCTAATTTTCTGGTTTCAAAATTTGGTCCAGTTACACACGACGGTTCTGCCTTCCTTAACAGATAAACGTAGGACATCGTCTAGCACCGCAGTGCATCAAGGGTCAAATATACAGTGCGCGCGTCCTCTGACGGCGCAAAAGCCACGCGACCCACTGATGATAGCGTGAAGTTCGTTGGTACAATGCTAGTAATTGCGGCTGCCCACCCGCGTCTGCGTATGCCGTGCAAGAAGGGTATCTGTAAATGCGTAGCTAAACGTCTGCATGTGTATTTGTGGCTGTGTGCCTCTACGTGGCTGTATTTTGTGCCCGTCTATCTATTAAAGCTGCTTATTTCCTTAATAGAAATATCGGGCGACTAGTTCTAGTTCGCTACTACTGACCAGCGGCTGTCGGTGCGCAGCGACATAATTGCCGGTTGCTGCTGCTGCTGCTGTTACTTGCTTGATTGGTTAATGTCTGATCTTTCGCTCGTTGGTAGTTGGCAGTGGCGGTGATTCTGTCTACGGGTTTGGCCGCGGTGGTAACATTAGCTACGGTTTCAGGTATTGCTGCGATTACGACTAACTCAACTCAACCGGGCACAGCAGTCATTGGTGAGCTGCGAGAAAAGTCTGCACAGCACCCCGATCGCTTACTGGCAGCGATGTATCTCAAATAAGCTCACATCGACGGTCAGATCCGACCTCCTCGCATAGTGGCCGAATAGCTATAATAACGCGACACCCTCCTCCGCTTCGCTAGACCAGCAAGTACGCTCGGCGTGTACTATTGTCATACACTCGTACCATCACTAGAGAACGAGATGAGCTCTCAACAGAGACCGATATAGGTAAAGTCCGCGCAATTCGTTCATTGTTCGGCTGTTCGCTTTCTTGAACGCTCATCTGGTCGCTTAGGTCGCTGGCTGGGCTGGGTTTAATCTAGTCTGTTCACCGGCTGACTGGGCAACAGACAGACGCGACCGCAGACCTTCCAGCCTAAACTCCCGTGAACGGATAACATACACATGCTAGGCAACAGGGCCGTCCAGCTATGACTGCTTAGGTGGTGTCTGGCAGTACTGCAGACAGGAACACTACATGAGTCTCGAGCGGTTCGAGACCGTCGATGCAGTTTGTTGCCGGCGTCTAGCTTAAATCCATCACGGTGCGTCTGTTTCGCGCACTCGATTTTTTTCCCGTCGTATTTTTCGTACTACCGTTGTTTTTAGCCCCGATATCGTGCCGCCGGAAGCAATATCTCCGGCCAGTCCATGGGAGTACTCGTTCAAAATCCGGAATAGTCTCGCCGGAAATGCCCAGTCGATGGCGTATATAGACTTGCAGCAACGGCAATTTCAGCGCCGAGATAGCCACGATGCTTCATAAGAAAACACAAAACGTAATAGCAAAAGTACATGATAATGCTACGATCCTATGAGGAGCTTCAAAGCTTTACCAATCTACAAAAAGGACGTTAAGCCCGTAGTGGATTACGATGCGCCCGGTGGTTTAGGGGTGTATAGCCTGCCTAGCTCAAAGCTAAACTGTGGTCAGTTATACTGTGGCTAACATAGAACAAAAAACCGGTCAGCATGACTTCACAAAAGGAAAGCATAAACAATAACAAAGTTTGTCACACTAATTTAGAACTGAGCATGGTTTCAAAACGATTAGAAAATATATTTTTGTGTTTACTTCAATTTTTCGATACGTCCAAGTAACTCGATCAGAGCCTATTGTTGTTGTAATTGGAAAGCACGCTAACCAAAACTTGACTAGCGTGTTTCATAAACTGGAGTACAAGATATTTGCCGAACGGCAGTTTCTACGTCAAAATAAATAACATACTTCTAGCTCGAAAAAAGCGAGCTGTGCCGGTCTATTTCAAGGATCTTGTCTCGGGCCCCTTCCGTTTAGTGTATATGCATATTCGACATAAAGATGCTCTTCCCGAAGATGTAGATGACTTGACGCTATAGTTCCTGAGACACTTGCAGGATGATGGATGCAATGTCCATGCGTCAGGACACCAACGACATGATTATCTTCACTTGTAAGTTTACGCCTGCCTTTGCAAGCTATTAAATTAATACACTATGTGAGCACTGCTGTTCGGTCGAAGGTCTGAAAGTTCAGATGGCACTAGAGCTTCCCTTATAGCCCTATTAGCTAGCGAATCGAACTTGGACTACCCATCGTTGATACACCCTCTCTAGAGCTGGTGTGGACTTACCTATATGTAATCAGTGGATCTGGCATGATACAATGCATCAACGTTGTTGGTTTGTTCGTAGAATAGCCCCCAGTACAATGCACATATAGTCCGCATACTACACAAAAATGCCCGGATCTGGCCACCCATTTATTACTATTTTTATTGAACAAGCTCACAACAGCGAGGTGCTTCGGAAGAAAAGAAGAGTGATATAATAGAGACGGTTGCAAGGAGAACTGTTTTTACTTTGAAATTGTTCGATTTGCATAGTACTCGTAGTATCGAACTATTGTTGATGTGAGCATGGAATAAACCGCTGAAAAATTTGCCATGTATTTTATGAATACTAGTTATGTTTTAATTCAGCAGAAATTACTCTGTGGATGTTATTGTCAAGTCAGTCTATAGCCTGCTCCGCTGGGCAGTGCTGCCTGCCCAGCGGAGGGAAGGTCGACATTCTGTGTCCATTGCGTAAACTATAAGACGGGATTTACTGTTCAGCCCATGGGGCACGTACTCAGTGCAACTGGAACTTGTTTCATTATCTTGGATAATAGCTTCCGATACTAAAGCTAACAGATGAACAAGAACGTATTGCTTCCAAGCTGAAGTATGAAATAGCTAGGTAATTATAAAGGCAAAAGTGGGAGCTCTCGTTAGTTGCAAAATGGTACGTTGTTACTTTTAGGGAGTAGAATCTAAAACTACGTGGATCGTCAGTCAAGTCAAAGAGACCGTCGTCGCATTTAGACATTGTATTGAATTATTAGCAGGCGAACACGGAAAGACCACTGTCCAGTATTGATCCGACAGGACGGTCTGTGGAACGGAGATACGAACACAGGGATTCATCAGCAGGAAGTGCTACCTAACGGCCAGATTAGGCGACAAAAACTCTAATAAGGCAGCGCTTGTAGATATCCAGCATACATAATGTAATGAATGACGTTTTAATTGAGCTGTCTGATAGAATCCTCGTATGACTTCAATATCTACGAATTTGAATTATGTATATTATATATGCACGTTCGCATCTTTGATGGCTCAGCAAGATCCGACGAAATCAAGGTGCAACTTAAGCGTACTTAATCTGCGAGATCTAGACCTAAGTCTGGTGTACGAGCAAAGTAGCTTTTGCTCATCAAACTCAACTTAACTTCGACATCTCATTATTATGGAATTATAAATTGAAGTGAATGAACTTACTTTTAGCGAAGTTCCACTTTCCTACACTTGGGCGTATTTCTCTATAAATCCGAAAGAAGAGAGATAAGATAAACTACCTTCTACTGATACGACACCGTTCAAAGAAGACTGAAATTGGCATTAAATTTTACGTGGACATTGTTATCGCGATTTAATCAGTCCCAGTTATCTTCCGCCTGAAACCTTCACCACTCATGTGGTTTGTACTTTTCGTTGGCTATCGTCGCTGTTACTATTATAATCGTAACGCTTACCGCTTCGATAGGTCCCCTTGTCCCTGTTGGAATATGTCCTGTCACGCCATAGACATCAGATACAACACGCCACGCACATGTGTATGTCGTCTGCTGTCCAGCATCGAACAGCTAGCTACGGGCAAAGGTATCAGTCTTATGAAAACATCATTAGTTCAACTGGAGTGAGCAGTAGCAGTAGAATTGGATGCTGCAGTGCCCCACCAGCATTGCTTGCCATAGTAGCACAGAGTGGACAGAGAGTTTGGACAATGCAGGTTGGAATGACGATGCTTGGTAAAGTGATACTCGGGAGCGAATAGACATGTTAAGCTTTGCATCTGGAATCGTAGCAGCGTGTGGACAGCGACATAACAATGTCTTAGGACGTCACTACGACTCCGCTTTATGAATCGCTAGGAAACGGTAAGGAGCACAAGCATAAAGAGGAAAACAAGCACTGCTAAGGACCGAAGCGAATCGGTATAGGAGGGTAAAGACGAAGCTGCTGCGGCGGCAGAAGCAGTAGTCCGGATCATAGGGGAGAGGTGGAAACTGACAGCGCAAGCAGGAAGGCGTTTGCACAAGCGACGCTACCCCACTCCCTGTCGAATTGTCATCGAACAAAGGTTAGAAGCAGTTGTCTTCTCTGCGGGAAAAGGCCACCGACAAGTGGAAAGAGTGCGATAGAATGAGCACCAGCTAGTACTAGCTCAGAAGGCGGCAAATGTCCTATGTCGTCCCCATCGCCGACAGATTTGCCGATGTGGACACAGGAGCCCAGGGGCAAGCGAATAACAACGAATAATGGTCAGAATTGTCTGGCCCAAGGAAATTCATAATAAGAAACAACCTTTTCAGAGCAGCACATAAATGAATAAAGGTATCAGGCATTATCGGGTCTCCCACTGCAAAGCTGCTATGCTCATTTAATCGTCCACTTTTACCCCACTTCCTATAGAACAATCGTGCCTTGGACTCACGAAACGATACTCTCACTTTGTCTTACTATTACAGCCGCTGCTGCTAGCCAGTGCCGTAGCAAAGGCTTGTGAGCATCTTAACTTAAAGTAAGAGCAAATTTACTTACGTATTTTTTGTTCGAATGTAGTTACTACGTTTTACGATGGCTATTACGAAACACGAGGGATTTCCTTAGGATGGCTCTAAGGTACCATGGTCAAAGAGCCTAAAAATCTAGCAATAGAGTTATATATAGATATATATGAATGCATACAAGTAGGTACGTGTTAGTCAAGCCTGGAAAAGAACGAGGCCTCTGCTGACAACAGAGTGAAAACTTTCGTTTATCATTTGCAGGCGTTGTCGTTATTATTAGATAAGGAAAATAGCATTTTCTGTTTGGCCATTGACGTAAACCTGGTAAAGGAATCAATTATTATTATTATTATAGCTATGTAGCGACGGTGTGGCGTTATCGAAGATAGTCGTAGGTCAGCTATTACGCGTGACAGAGGGTGTTCAAGACTGAGCTAGCAAAGTACGGCCTTTGTTCTCCGATCCGCTCACTTCTCTCTTCTGAGCAACTATACGTTATTTAATTTAATTCAATAGCACACAAAAAAGTAAACAACAATTTTTTCCTGGAACGCGAGCTTTCGTCCACCAGCGACCCGTGTAAACTTTTAGGGGCCAACAGCCATAGGAATATCTTCGTTTGCTTCCTCGAAATTTTTCTACTACTTTTTCATTTTCTGAACTATAATGAAAAGGAACCATGCGAAGCCAAATGTCGTCCGTATTAATACAGAAATGCTTTAGGCGCGAATACAAACATACATTATTTTCAAGCAGCGCAGTGGCTATATCACGCAAAGCATTAGGCAGCACGGCAGCTGTGTGGAACACACGCTGACCTTGACCCCCGACGGAACATGTTTTGAGATCCCACCGTGCATTCTACATAAGTGCCATCGTGCAAACACTTGCATAGATACACATCGCTTTTGAATATTTCCCTTCTCAGATTCAGTTCAGAATCTACGACTAGCTTGTTGTCCTCGTTACATGCCTACATTCTGCATTCATTCTGCGTACTGCTTTATTACAACTACCTACAAAATCGTTAACTCGTCGACTTAATATGGTCTAGTGTTAGAATATAAACATTTGCTCTCTGCAGAAGTTTCTAAACTTAATTTAGCTCGTAATCCAGCACTTGTAGAAATCAAATTATATTTTGGTAAGGTCTAACCTTTTTTCCACGAGGCTTCAGTGGTCGGTTAGGATTAGGTTAGGTGAAGAACGAGCGTGTGTGTAGCTTGGGCAGCTGAATCATTCTAATGGGAAATGGACCCACTTTATTTTAGACACAATTATACAAGGTATTAAAATCAACTGGGCCGTTGCCTTATGTGTAACTACCTTACCTTTTGCGTGGATATAATTCTCTTTCAGCTATAATACTCACCGTCAACATGCACCCCGTAGCACCGTGGCAGAAACAACCACATGGACGTGTCGCGGATACTGCTGTTATTCGTCATAATATGCTCGCTCAACTGGATGCCAGCCACACCATCGTCTTCAATCGCCATTACCATCTCCTCTAGGATTACGAATGATAAGCAGTAATAGCAATAACAAAAAAAAAAGCAGCCACTTTGCAGCCGAATCCGCTTTCGTACATGATGGATTCTTTTTCTTCCGTTACTTACCTACATACTTCTCTATCTCACAAACCCATGCCACTGCTACTAGTACCACTGTACTTTAGCGGCGGCGGCGGCGGCGGCGGCGGCGGCGGCGGCTGCGACGGTGGCGGCGATCTTGTCTTGCAGAACGCGCGCGGATGGCATCGATAGTAGCGTCCGGCTGCTGGTTGCTTGTGTGTGGTCGCTGGGCGGTTGGATGGCTGAGTGACGCCCAGCGCGACGTGATACAGCCATTGTGATTCTGCTGCTACTACAGCTGCTAATGACGTCGTCACTGTTTTAATACCTCGTGCGTGTGCGTATGGGCCAGCGGGTAACCAAGCGTGTTCTCTGTCTGCGTATTTCACTGTCCGATTGTCGTTGTGCGTGCGTGAATATAGCTGTTAGCCGACAGCAGTGGCGAACAACGACAAGACGCGAGAATACCGGCAAGAGACCAGACCCGCTGATACATAATAACACACAGGGGGATTGCGCACGTTGAGCCAATGCTGGTTCCCGTACATATTGCAGTAACCAAGGTCATTTGTCGAGACCGCGATTACTGTGCCGACAATTGGATAGAAAAGCCGGTGAACAAAAAAGAAAATGAAAGCAAACAAAGAAACGAAAAAGCCAAAGAAAGGCGCTAACTGCAGATAACTAGTTCAGTAATTAGCGATGATTTTCGTGCCTGTTGGCAAATGTAGTAAACAACTGTGCTGCTGTAGTGTGTATGCGTGTTTTATAAGAGGGAGGATAGGCGTGCTGAAAATAACACAGAACGTACACACGAACTTCAATAGAAATATATAGGATTTTATACGAATGCGACCAATAAAATGGATATTCGAGTAGGCACACTTGGGAGCGAGCAGGAACCGTCCTATCCGCTGGAAAAAATGCCTGCCCAGCTTTAGGTCGCAGACAGACAACAATAGAGATAGGTTGTCATGTCTTCTTTCTAACTTCTACGATTTGATTTCTAACTTAAACTAAGTGTAAGCTGGCGTTGGTTCCACTAAGTCGAGATCATAGAGCCGTGTCATTGACAATCGATAAAAAACATTTTGTACTTTTACCGACTACGCCGTGTTGTTTTTTGGTTTGAACTTCGAACGCAGTTCACTGGCCGCTGGTTATTCGTGAATTTTCTTCACCACTGTATGTACTTAATAGTTACCATCTTAGTTCATAACGTCTGATCACGCGGCCGTATGCAAAAAATACTCCCCTTCACTGCATAGCTCTGTATAAGTAGGTATACACTTGTATGGCGTTATTATCTAGAAGTGCCATCATTTATACCGTCGCCAGATCTGTTTCGATTTGTTTATCCGCGTTGTCTGTTGGCCACAGATTTAGTGTTACGTTCACCTGTGCACTATCCAGTACAGGTCGCTTTCCACTCATATGAGCAGTAGCGTCGATGCGTTATTGTTGTCGCCGAATAGTCTGGCTGGCAATGGCTAACCGGGTGGCCAGCAATCGTGGCAGTACTAACAGCGACGGAGCCGGTGTTACTTCCACTGGAAAATCTACTGCAAACGCTGACCGCGATGATGCTCGTAAACGGCGAACGGACTAGGGATGGCTGCCGGGGAACGTTATCGACGGGGTGAGCGATGGCAGTTCACCATTGGCGGTAACAGCCGTACTATTGAAATGAAACACTTTCCATACAGGCGGATGAATGGACAAACGGCAGAATAGATAATGAACCGGTTGATTGTCGTTGTTATTCTGCTCGTTGGCAACGTCGTCATCTAAGACATGGTCTCGGGTAGAAATTTGGCCCAAGAGGCAAATCAATTAGGATTTTTTACTCAGGAAAATGTAACGAAGAGGTAAACGACAATGTTGTGGTGCCTCATCCAACAAACTGAATCGGCGACTTTGATGATAAAGGAAATGACAAACAGACATTACAGCGTTGGTCAACGTCGAGGGCGAATGAAACACTAACAGTCAACAATACCCGTCTTTTTGCCCGAGGTCCTAACCCCATTGTCTTTCGTTAGTACTGGTGGGATTCAAAAAGGCGCGCGTTACGAACGTCGACTACGCGATAAACAGCTTTGTTGTTGTTGTTGTTCAGCAAGCTATCCCTTTGGTTAGTAGATATATTAGTAATTCTCTAAACAATTATTTTACCTTCGGTTAGTTTTCTCACAAAGGGTCGTTGCTTTTCTTCTATATCTCTTTTGTACCGTAAAATCCGAAAAACAAAGTGGCTCAAGGTACATAAGAAAGGCGTTTATCTTGTAAGTGTTGCGTCCAGTTAACGATTCAAGTAATCCATGTCGACTACTTGCTACGATACATTTCGAGAAGCGGCTGGCCGCTCAGGCACCGGCCCATTTGTCACCGGCGACTATTTCAGGCAGACAGAGGACAGCCGAGTATTGTACATAGAGTAACTTGCTTTCATTAACTTTTTTAAATTTTATTTTATAAATAATTAATTTTCGTAT
>NW_019214025.1:78921-178018 GCF_002532875.2 Varroa jacobsoni
CGATAAATGAGCAACTTTTTAATTATATTATACTATTCTTGTTTGTGTTTATTATTAGTGTTATAATACATGTACCAGCTCACTTTGTTGACGACCTTCCATTGAGTATGATCCTTATTTACAGCATCATTTATAACGCGACAATGATATTCACTCGTAAGTGTATAGATATATATATATATATGTATATATATATATATATTTGAGGTGTTGTGGATCATTGCTTTTTTGATATATGGTCAGTCATCACTCTTTGGAGTATTCGACATCCTTTGGCAGGTTTACTTAAAGCATGACAACGCCAGGCAGAGAATACATATGTGGGTGCACTGACTCCGCAAACCCAGTGGATTTGGGTGTTTGGCAAGAGGATCATCGTCACAGAACTACCTATTTGACTGCAACAAAACTGAACGGCAAAAGTGAGTGAGATTCGCTTCGTACTTGTGTAATTTTATGTAATAATGGCATACGACAGCCATTGACCACATAAATAAGAAAATCAATAAATAAGCGGAAAAGTTCTGCCCGTGCAAGAATCAAGGCAAGCTGTTTACTTAAAACAATAACAAATAATGAAGCTTAACGATCAAGATATAAACTTATACAATTCAATTAAAAAATTATATATATATATATCAGCAATAGGGAGATCATAACACAGAGTACAGGGACTGAAGCAATAGAGTGTTCGATAATGATAATATTCATAATGTAATTATCAAAATACGCGTGTACACGGTTCGTTCATAAAATATATGATTTTTTTTTTTTTTCCCTTAATCCTTTTGTTCGCGTGTTATAATGTAGCTAATTAGTGTACTATTTTTCAATTACGTAATGGTCATTAAAATACGCCGTAACGTTTGCTGTGATGAGAGGAGTGATTATTCGTGAAGATCCTTTCATAGTTTTCTACGACAAAGTTGTCTAGGTACATTTCACCGTCGTCACATTGCGATACATAAGTTGCCAACAAGTCTCTCGTTTTGCCAGAAACTCCATTGCACCTCTCCGAGCCTGGATCGATTTAATCTAATTCCCATCCGTCCTTTTCTTGTCCAATTATCTTCTCTCATCGAGCTCACACCATCGTCATTATTACAGATTACACTGCGACTATATTTCCACCTGTTTGTTAGTCATTAAGACATCCGTATTGGCGCCCTACCATCATAATGCGCACTCGGAGAGAATCGAATCTTCTCAGCCCTTCACGATTCGATGACATCTGCTAGAGCGATATGTTGGTTCTGCTCGACCAGTTTCAAAGCAGCTGCATGTTTAAGCTCCTTGAGAAGTCCATTTGTAAGCACGACCCCGTTAGCCTCCGTCGGCACCACCTGAGCCACTTGCGCAGCGGCGGCGGCGGCGGCGGCGGCGGCGGCGGCGGCGGCGGCAACCTTTTTAGCCTTATGGCTACGCGATTTTGGTTTAAACTGGTGACCCTTGGTTCGTTTGGTGTGCTTCACCATCAGCTCATGAATTTCGAGTTCGATACGATCAAGGTCGTCTGGCTCAACCATGGCTAGGTACGCTTTGATCCACGTTGTGAATGTGTCGATACGTTTCTCGATCGACGCAGCTCTCTTTTCCTTTGGCGTGGCAAGTACCTCTTGACCAGTCGCGGCTTTGGCAGCTTGTAACATCTGTAGAAGACTCTGACCACCGGATGGAATCAGGATCGTGCTGCCGTTCCCAGTGGCACCTCCTGAGCGAAACAGACGGACGCAGTAAGATTACTGTTCTGCCGCAAAAAGATTAAGCCGCAGAGTAGCTGTGCATATCGAGAGATGTTATCATGTACAAATAACCGCACAATATATATAGCATCTAAACATAGGTCCAGACCTTACAGCTGGGTCCCACACAAGACACATGTCTACGTTCGTGTATGATGATACGTGGAAGGTTGCAGGCCTGATTCACAAACAACGTTTTACTACCCAATGCTTCCTTAAACAAACGTGAGATGGGACGTTCGAATGAGACGTTTCTAACTTTCGATGGCCCGGGAATTTGCTATGTACGAGGTGAACGACGAAATTATATCGATCCCGAGCGTACTTACCGAGTGCAATAGTTGCGTTTTGTGTTGTGCCATTGGGCGAAACAGTGATGATCTTGATGGGTGCTGCCGACTGGCTTCCGTCCCCGCCACCCGTTCCATTGTGAAAAGCTGCCGGAAGGCTCTGCAAGGTAAGAGCGGCTGCCGTTTGACTTGCCTGGGCGGCTTGCACGAGACTTGCCGCCGAAGGGGCTCCATTGGCTACAGTTGTCTTGGGGGCGGTATCTACACATGAAGACAGCGAAGTCGAGATCACTTTGACAGTGGGACAGCCACTAGCATTTGTCGTTGTTGATACGGTAACAGATTTCACCTCTTCGCCTTCGTCTATCTCAACCTGGGGTAATAGCGAACCGCAGTCCTGCGAACACCTTACGTCACGAAATAATGAAAACAACACAGCAAATAGTTTGAAGAACATTATTAGAACAAGCATATTGCGATAAACAGCCGTACGCACAACTCGTACCGACTCGACCTCGTAGTATGGCGTAGTCCGCCTTCGCACGCTACACGCTATATGGACGTGTCTAGAGCAGAGACCCCTATGAGGATTTTACCTATTTCTTGAAGCAGGCATTATTATATGGTAGCATTCGTCGTACTCACTCATCGCTGTCCATAGGCTCAGCCTTCATTGAGCTGTCATGATGGTTGCTGCAGCTCGTTCCGCTGCTGTTCGTTGTTGCTCCAGCAGATTTCGATGCGGCGGCAACAGCCGCTGCGGCAGCGGCGGCGGCCGCCGCTGCTGCTGCCGCAGCTGCCCCGTTGATCGTATTGGCAATATATTGTAACGACTCCTGATGAATCCACGAGTTGTCCCCCTCATGGAACTTCTTGACGAGCGAATTGATCTTGTTTTGAATTTCCGACCAGGTATACCGTTCCTGGAAATTGGTATGAATTTGAATAATGGCCATATCTCTTGAGGCATCATTATTAAAGTTCAGGTCGGATTTGTTCCACAGTAGAGGACAATCGCGCATATAATGAATTAGCTCGCGTTCATCCTGTAGCGGCCAAGCCCGTTGCGGTCCAATATCTTCTTCCTCTTCATCGTCGCAGTCGAGAGGCTGCGATTGATGGCAACATGCGAGCGCGTCACATAGAATGAAAGCAACGAATCAAGATACGATTAGCTTGATGCCACAGAATTGCTCTTAGGTATTTCGTCACGACGCTTTTTTGTTGACAATCGGAAAAACAATTATCATAAATGCATTAGGTGCTAATACTGGAAGCCCGATAGGCATGCGAGAACTGAATTTGCCCCCATATCTTGTGCCATCCCCAAGTTGGCATCGTTGTATCCTGTATAGGAGAACATGCAAGCGGTACAGATCGAGCTGTGACTTTCGTGCAAAGTCTTCCGGCAAAATGTGTTTCATGATATCAAAAAACAAAGGTAGCAGCAACTGTGCCAAGCCCCTCAAACGCTTGCATAAACAATGGGTGCGGACGCGATAGCTGTTCTTATGTCCTGTGTATGGCAGCCATTGTAAAGGAAACGTTTGTGTAGCATTATCAGCAAATTAGAATCCTACTTACATTGATGGAGAGTGTAAGGTTAGGTAACGCCAGAGGATTTTTGGTTGGCTGCGTGGTACCATTGGAGCCATTTGCAGGCTGTAGCCGCGGCCTATGCGTATGAATCACGTGTTCGAGAAACTTGAGCTGCTGAAAGTACTTCCATTGGCAAGGATCTTCGCCGCTTCCACTGTAACCACCGGCTGCTTCGATGATGGCTATCTTGCGCACCTTTCGCGTAAATGTGTCTCGTAAGCTTTTCCACCGTTGTCTGGCATGTCCAATCTGCATGTTGACCTGTCGTGCAATATGCTCCCAACATTTGTCCTTCTTAGCCGAGTCCCTGGGGCGGGTAAAATGCATAGATGAAATCGATCAATCAGTTCTAGCTTCGCGTTTTGTAAATTCAAGACAGTTATTATGTAAATAGATAACAAATTAATATAGATGCAGGCTCTGCTACTGACATTAGAAACGATGGGGCCTGGCACGGACACCGTCATGGAGTATCCAGTGAAAGACAATAAGGACACTAGAGTACAGTTAAAAATGCGAATTTAAATTTCAAAATGAAGTTTTCTAGCCGCAAAATTTGCGTCTGCAATTGTAGAACATTTTGTAAGATGTGCGCCACGGTCAAAGACGTACTATGACAGCTATAATATAACCTATATAATAGTACGGAAGGCTTTGCCAAAATGTAGCACCGACCCGAAATCCTAACGTAGAAGAAGGATGGCGATTTTATAGAATTTTTTTTAATGCGTAGCAGAACCTGTGTCGATTTTCTGGCGGTGCCTTAAATCCTCCATACGTTAGTCCTTCTTTGTCAAAAATTTATCGAATTCGCAAGCTAATGAGGCCTTCAGCTGTCTTTTCTAGGGCTATCGGCAGAGGAGACCGTCCATTGCAGCAAAAAAGCGAAGTAATAATTTTCTACTGCGTTTTTATAATCTATTTCAAATCACTAACCTTCTAATGTATCTTTATCGTTGGATAAGCCATTTGTTTAAGTTCTGTTACAAGATCGTTATGACCAAGGAGCTAACTGGGCTTGTTGACATGCTGTGCAATGTGTGCATTGTTATAGTACTTCTCATTACGTTAACATTCATAAGCATCACAAATAAAAATTTTATGAAAACTCTCCATCTCAATCTCTACCATATAATTAATTGGCTAGTCGTTTAGTTGTGACGCGACCATACGATGCATGGCTTTCATTTCCCACTGAAGTAAGAGGTATTCAGGTCACCCGTCAATAAGCGTAGCAGTCAGATGTTACGGCTCCAGTTGTAGCAGAAGCAAGGCAACCTACATCGAACAGCGAATCCGTCGGTGAAAGCTGCCAGACGGGCGGGTGGAACGCGACGTTGGCCTTAACGAACTCCACCCGGCAGCGACGCCGCTGTCATCACAGCAGGCACTACAGCAGGCCCACATCTGCCACTAGCCCGAAGCATTCCAGAGCAGGCATGGCTAACGCTTTTTTTCTTGCAACGGGCTGAGCGAACAAGTGTGCAAGGAACTAGCAAACGTTCGACGGAGCCGGTGGTTCAACGTAGGATGCGGAAAGCACAGCCACTGCCGCCGCTCGTTAACCCGATCCGACGTCGTCATGGCAACCAAGCTCGCTTGCCTTGTCTGCCAGCTAGGTAGCAAGGTAGCAACCAGGCTGCTAGACGCCCTCACCGTAACGAGGTTGCAAGGAAAGGGAAAACCTTCTTCTTAGTGGGTTTTTCTTCAAGACCAATATGCGGGCAGGACTCGTCGTCCTTGTGGTGGTGGCAGTACAGGCAGCAAGCGACCGGAGGCTATACGCGTGGGGGGCCACGGCATGGGTATATGATTTTCGGGGTTGTGGCATAGGAGTGTAACTACTATTACTGCTGCTACTGCTGCCCGAGTTAGAAATGTTAGACGGGGCTCACAGCTCTTGCTACTGCCGCTGCTGTTACCAGCGGTACTGGTGGAGGAGTCGCTCACGAGGAAGCTACATAGCAGCCTACATAACAGTCTCGAGACGCACCACAGCTCAGACTAGCGCTCCAGCTACAGAGTGTCCCTCGGGAGACGCAGAGTCGAAAGAAAGATCGAGCTCGACTAGACTCCCCACCACGAATCGCGGTGCCTCTAGCCCTCAGCTCGTGGCCCGCCTGCTGCAGGGGACACGCGCACAGCTCAGATCTTTCAGCTGAGAGGAGGTCTCAGGCCTGGCTCACGCCAACGGCACTACGCAAGTTCACCTTGAGTGAACGACGACATATTGAGCCCAATTTCCAACTACGACGACCTGCCTGCTGTTCTGCTCATATGAGCTAGTGGCCGCAAGCAGTAGCTCGTGTTATACGCGCGGTGGCCAGTGAGCTGCCGAACTAAGTTACACAAAGTATAGAGTAGGCAAAATATTTGCTTCTATGTACTATGTTGAACCTTTGTCATTGCATCAGGGTACCTTAGAGAGAAAAAGGAAACCAGCTTTTTTCTTTGAATTTCAGATAGAACAAAAGTAGCCAATTTACGTATCGTTATCCAATAGAAATAACTTACGTTTTCGAGGCTTACTGGAAGTTCGAACCTATATAGTTCGAGGATAGAAAAGATATTGTTGACAAATTCTTGCCATAAGCCATAAGCTACCATAACATTAATAAATAAGCACACTAACGTATTCGAAACCTAGACATCGTCTTGATGGCAATGTTACCTCGACATCAGAAAGAAAGCTAGTCGGTAACTGCAGCTGTCCTGCAGCGATCATTACTATAACCATGGTTTTTCGTATGGCAGCTGATTTATACGAGGCTGTGTAAATATGCGTTTATTGACCAGCTTGGTAACTAGACAGACGACAAACAGACAGACAAACTATGCTAGCCAAGCTTGGTATGTTTAAAGTGTACAGATCGTAGACCGCTGCTGGTGGCAGCGATAGGTCGGGCTAACTGAGAAACCTATGTAGGCCGAGACTTGGGCATCTGGGCAACCGGAGCCAACGATGGTCGAACCGAGAAGGACAGAGGCCTAGAAAGAGCCAGAGGCCGCGTGAAGAGTCGATGTCGCACATTCGTTGGGTCGGAACAGGCTTCTACTCCTGTTATCCTCGGGGCGTAGCTTCAACCCCCAGCTCAGCTTCAGTCCCAGCCGTCTCCATCTCTGCTGCTGCTGCCGCTACTACTATTATTACCACCACGACAAGCCGTATCCCCTGGGCAGGCACGCATACACATACAGACATCTAGTGACTCACAGAGGCACTTGCACACACGCACACGGCTGGAGCTATTCGCCACCTCTGCTATCCTGTCTCGATTCCCTCAGCCACCCCAGCCCTGAACAAACGAACATCACCCCCTTGGCCGTATGGCCACTCGAGCCACCTGGCGGCCCTAGCCTAAGCGCCTGGCCGTGTGCCGTGTTCGCTGCCTTCCCCTATGTGTGTCTGTCCTTTCGTGTCTGTATTGAAGGAGTGCCGCGGCAGGCGCTTGCTTCCCGGACACCATAGCCATGTTCTGTCCGGTGCCTCCTTTCGCCCAACCTGCTCGACGACCAACGGCCCTTGCGACGCTGATGCACCTACATCCTAATAGCAGGTGCAAGTTGGGACAGCGTAGATAGGAAATTGCCACTAGGAACCCAGACTACCACCCACATATACTCAAGTGAACGTAACCGACGTTCACTGTCAGCCTGCTTACCCTGGTTGTCTACTTCCCTGCCAGCAAACTTGCTTGCAAAGGAGCTGGAGTGCCAGCTTACGCGCGTGCCTGCCAGTTAGCTTGTTAAACAAACGAATCGCTACTAATAGGGCATCCTACCACTGAAAGTGAACGCGCTTGCCAGAGCGTTGTTCAGATACTCAGCGCCCTCCCGTTGCCACAATGACTGGCCACCATCTTCCGCTTTAGCTTAAGGACATGCCATCACATGACGCTACGATTCGTTTAGTGAAACCTATCTACGAAAGTTTTTACTTATAAGTAATGGAAGCAAAAATACATTAGAACGCTTATCAGATGATTAGTTTAGTTGCTTCAGAAAGGCTTTACTACTGGGGCGCTACAAGAGTTTTCCTTTGTGAAAACACAATCGTCACAGAATCCATCATTATTACTATAGAGAAAATCTGCTTTTCCTGACTATTTTTCGACGCAGTTCTTCTCGCTCACGTTCTCCCCCGAAACGCTCTGTGACATCAATTAGGGGTTCAGGGTGTTATCGGCTATCGTTTACCATGAAACGACGAGTCAACCCGCCCTGAATCCAGTCCTCTTCTAACCTTCAGTCCAAAGCTTCCGAGAAAAGTAGGTTGCCTTCGCCGACCTCGATCATCGTCCGAGGTAGGTAGCCTGCAGGTGCAGACAACCCTACAGGATTTGAATTAAACTTGGTGATTTTCTATTGTGTAACCTGAACGTTATGGTTTTCTCGGATGAGCCGTGCTCTACACCGTTGGTTAACTGACTCGAGGTAACCCAGTGTGTATATAATATAAATTTATAACAAGTAAATACTTCTCCAGCGGTTTGCCTTTGTGTCACTCAATCTAACCTGCACGACAATAGCGCCATTTACGTCTGCTCCCTATGTTGTCGTGAGGTTCCTTTACCTCGCGTATTGTATTCCACCAATTTTCTTCGGCAAAAAAAAGTAGAGCCAACGGTAAAACAAAAAACAGAAAAGTGTCAACATCTAGGCACCTACGTCAGCTTGGCTGCCACACAGAACTCGCCAGAGAAGCTTCTCCCTTTTTTCCTATCTAGGAGACGGTCGAAGCACACACATAGATGGCAGCCGGCGGGGCAGTGTCGGCGCAACGTCGAGGGGGCTCTAGAAGTCGTGGGTGGGTTATAGCAATGGTGACTCGTCGCTTGGATAGGGGATTGGATAGGGAGACGATGGCGAGGCAAGGGGGGGGGGGGATATCAGTAGAAGGAGTCTGTTGGGGGTCGTGCGATTCCACTACGACCATCACCAGACTCTTCTCGGCTGGTTGTAGCTCGAGAATCCCACGCTCGTTTCTCGCTCCCATGCAGCAGCAGCAGCCGCTCCAGGAGTTAGCCAGGCAGGCAGGCAGGCGGGCGGGCAGGCTGCTGTCCAGGGACTGCGGAACCCCAGCAGTCCTGCTCGTTTCCTCGACGGTCGCTAGTTGTTGGCTGCTCGGCCAGCAGCGAGCTGGCCGTTAAACGAAGGACCGGCCGCCCTGTCAGCGGAACGACCAAACGATTGCCTGACCAAGCGAGCTTACAGGCAGGCAGACTGGCTGAAAGGAAGGCAAGTAGGCAGATACCGCGCAGCAGTCAGAGAGCCCGGCCGCCGGTTGTAGAGGTGGTGATGTCCGTTCGCTCCGATGTAGTCCGACTGTACTGCCCGGGCTGTGCTGCGAAGCCGCAGCCAACAGGCGCACAAGCGAGCGCGCAAGCGAACAAATGCCAGTCGCTCAGACGCACAGTCCTGCTGCTGCTACTGCTGCTGCTGCTGCTGCTGCTGCTGCCGCCCCTTCGAGTATGCCTGCTGACTCGCTGGCCGCGCAGGCGCATGCAGCAAGCCAGCGGTAGCAGCAGCAATAGGGCTACTGAACCTGACTCACCCAGGCCAGCCGCTGACGCTGCTCATCCCCGTTCTTTGGCATGCCACGACCACGACGACCACCTCACGGCTGCCACGACCATCGCCACCACCCACGCCCCGAACAGAGCCGCGCCCGACAGGCGCTTGGCTGGCTCTACGACCGACGGCATTAATGCCGCTGGCGATGATTCGGTCGCCGCAAAGTTCCGCGTTGTCTCATTCGATGCAGCGGTCGGATTGGTGGCAGTAGCGCCGATGGCAGCAGCGGCCGCGACTGCAGCGCCCGTTAGCCACCGACAGCCGACAACGATAGCCAACAACGGATGGAGAGACGCAGAGAACACTGCAACGTTAGGCAGAATGATGTTGATATTGGGTCGAGTCGAGCTGAATCGACGACTTTGTTGCCCATTCGCTGTTCGCTCGCTTGCTCATTCGTCCGCTATGGGTTTGCCGCCCGCTCGTTTGGTCACACCCCCTCTGATCCCGTACAACCGCGTTCAGTAGCTACCTATCCAGCTGCTGTTGACCGCCAACAGTGGCAATGGGTGCGTCACCCACCTGCTAACTAACCAGACTATTTACCTATTAACCTGCTACTATCCTACCTCTACTAGCTGCGTAGCTTATGAGGCCTTGTCGCGCAGATACAGACTCGCTACATCGTTGACGGCCATACAATGCACCATCGATAGCTCCCTAACCAGCCGTACGCCCACCCCAGTCTCAGAGGAGGTATTCAACTCGGCGATATCATGGTCAGTGTTATCGCCGTTCCGCCGACGTACGGTCGCCTGCTTGACATTCGGGTTGGTGATTGCCATTGAGCAATGCCAACGGCAGTAACAGTCCCATGGCATAGGAAACGCGTCTAGTTGGCGTTTTTCTATATCTGTTCTATTTTGGCAGTAGACGCCATGGTAAATTCGTAGTGATCAATAGAGTCGCTTGGTCTAATACCAATTTACCATGACGACCACATAGAAACGTCGACGACGACGACGACGACGACGACGACGACAACAACAGCAACAATAACAACAATGGTTGCAAGTCTGCGCTGACTTCTAATCGATCCGCTTAAGCGACGTAAGCAAGCGGGGATTAAGGTACGGGGATTTTGCGGTCAGAGGTCGAACGCAACGTCGAAAGCAGTCGTGTTACACAGACAAACACGGAAAACGAATCAAATTCAGCATGAAGGCGAGGGAGGAAGAGAATTAAAGTGGCAGGGGATTGGTGACAAAACAGTTGCTACAAAGCAACAGGATTGCCACTGCTTTCTACTGCAGCTGTTGCTTCAACAATGGGTTGCCAAACGCTACTGGCCACAATAAGTCACCAGCGACCGATTAAGTTGTTGTCGCAAGAATATCGTTGGGTTGCTTTTACGTTCAGTGTCTTCGTCACTGCTGTTGCCGTGATCAGCGTTGCCACAGCTGCCCTTCTGTTAAAGGGATGTCGGCAACCGTAACAATGTTCTGCATGTTGCCCACCTGCACCGGCCACAACCGCTACCACGGGGTGACGACGAGGAGACATAATAATTTCTATTGCTCAACTTCTCATGCGGCGAGGCACTGAGGTCACCTTTGCGACAGGCGATTCTAGCCATCCGGTGCCATCCAGACCGCGTGCGTCGACATGCTGTCATGGAACGGCGCTATCAGCACTACTGTTTGTTAGCTTGTTAATACGTTCTCGGAATTTCTAGCGATTGCTAACTGCTAAGTTACCGATGCTAGGGTTATCGCAATCGATGAGTATAAAAAGAGACTGCTGAAACGCCGTTAACGACCGAAACAGAAGGGGTTATTAGTAAAAGGATCGGCAACGAGCGCTGGGGGTATGTCGAAATACCTGGCAGTGGTTTCGGACTTGAAACAAGAGGAATTTAGTGGTGGTGACGTGAAAATACTGCCTAATCGAAAGGTCAGACAGGAATTACAACTAAACAACTTATGTTATAACAATAATGGTTAGGTCGGCTCGCGCGAATCGCTCATGCGGATAGCTTTGCAATATGCTAAATACTAAGCTTCCCAGGCCTGCACGAGCATGTGTTTGCATGTAGTCGACATCCTCATGCATAATACACATATTCCTTATCATAATTTACTTTTACCACAATCAGATAGATGCCGTTACTGCTAGAAACTGCTCGTTTCCCTACGTCCGATCGCCTTTAATTATCTACGCGACCGATGACATTGGTCGACCGTTGCCTGTCCCTAGTTCTTTGTAGCCTCCACACCCGTACTAGCGGGCGGTACATTTATCCTGCACGAAGCTATAGGCCACACTAAAACTGCTCAATTGTAAGCTGACGGGTCATTTTCACGAGCCAAGCGGCACATACGGTTGTATCGTTGCTGGTTGTCAAGATCCAGTACTTCCCCTGATGGCGGTCGTTCGACGCTAGCTACGCACGTCCGTACCATAGTTACTGCTGCTGCTACTACTTCTACCAAAATAAATATTGCTATTACTATGTAGCTTCCTCTCACGTCCAGAGGGAGTCAATCTCTAAGTCGCGGGCCGGCGACGCGCCGGACCTGCCGCTCTTGAGCAAGCGTTCTTGACGCTTTACTCTGCGGCTCCTCGCCAGCTTGTTTCCTCAGGCTGCTACAAGCGGGCGATACCCAGCAACTAGCGAGCAGTAATGACGACTTGCCGTCTGATCGGTCAACTGCTCGAGTACTTGTCTACTCCACTATGGTTTGCTGTGATCGTCATCACATCGGTGGCGGTGATCAACGGAGTTTCGCGATTGGCTTCGCCATCACTGGCAGGTCTCGCGCAGCACCGAGCTAGCGAGAAACCGAGCGCCTGGCTGGCAGGCGCCCCGACGGCCAGACGCGTAAACAGACGCGTTCCTGTTGCTGGTGGCTCGGCTATTGGCTATCGCTTTGAATGCCGTCGCTGCCAGTGGTGCTGGCGTAGTCGATAGTAATGGCAATAATGATACAGTCATACAACGGCTGGTGATCTATCAAACGCCGCAATGAACGCCGTCATCAGCCGACGGCAGCAGTACGTCGCTAGTGTTCCAGTGACGTGCTGCTGCAACGGCCTGCGCCTGCTGATGGGTCTACGGGTGGGATGAAATGCTACTGGCATTACTACTTTTTCCGTTGACAACGATGACGATAACGGTAGCGTCAGCGATGTGCAGGCGGCGGCGGCGGCGGCAATAGCAACTGCGGTAATAGCAGCTGCGGCAGGCTATGACGACGAACTATTGCAGCATGTGCCTTGACAAAGTAGTGCAAAGTAAATAGAGAAAAGGGAAAGATTATCGTTGGTTTTGCTTTGGTAAGTAACGAACGAAACGAGGAACCGACGAAAACTTAAAGCTTGTAGTACTCATGATCCTAGTGATCACATCGACTCGAACGCTCGCCATAGCTAGCAGCACGAAACAGCCCGAGGCGGAAAACCCACTATTACATACTGCTCTGTGTTATCAAAGAAAAAGCATTTTAGTCCTAACCGCTCTCGTAGTAGCCTCACGCGTATATACAACCGTGACAATCCAATAGGATAAAACTCACTAGGATTGAAGTTATTCTAGATTGGTTGTGTTAGCGACGCGGAAAGTAACCAAATGGACGCAGCGCAACAACATCTTGCGTTGCTCTTCAATTACCCAACTCTTGCTGCCCTTTGTCTTCGCTTATCTTATCTTTACTCTCGTGCTTCTTTTCCTTAGAAACAAGTTGTGTAAAAATAAAAATTATAAATGCGGCGGCGTATCGGCCGTATTCGTACGTGTGTATGTGTATGTCTATGTATGGGCGATAGCAATTTTGTTGCACGATTTAAAAGCGGAGAGTAATTGGCCATTGCAAAAACGATAACAGCAAATGCTGGCTGAATACTGAATCCTAAAACCTATCAAATATGAAGACCAGGATTGATGGAAGACAGCTAATTAAAGCATCGTTCAAGAGACATAAATAGTATTATCGACTCCGTGAGTGTTCATGCAGGAACCGCTACCTCGAACATCGAGCCATTTAAGCTTCAGAAGTACGCGCAGTTAGACAAGTAATACTGGGTGTCTGCGATCGAATTGGATCCATTGGACAGCAACATTCAGAACTTACGAATAAAAAAAATATAATTAAATTGTAAATAGTTGCAAGAAGAGGATCATGACTGCCGGACAGAACGGAGCAGAGTTTCGTTTAAAATCGGTCACAGAGCGCGACCGTAATTAAGGACATGTTAAAGGAATCGTAGTGATATGCCGATCGCAAGACGGATTTTAAAACTTTTTTCCTTATTTTATAATAATAAAATTGTTGCAAGTCGATCGAAAAGAATGTAAGGTAGAGTAATCAGAAGGATCAGCGTGATAAAGCCAAGAGAAGAAAAAATATTAAAATTAACACAAATAATAACATGACAACCTCTCAACGGTTTTTTCTTGGTGGCGCTCGATAAACTCTAGGCTCGATTCTTCTCATGTCAATTCATGAATAAATACCCGTTTTACTTATATAGGTAGTTTTCTACTGGTTCGAACTAGAAAATGAATCGAAATTAATAAAATGTTAGACAGGATTCGTTGAACTCACCTGTATTGCACGTGTCGGGGGTCCCACAGACAGGGTTCTTTGCGAACCAGCTTAATGAGTTTCATATTCGAGCCGGGTGTGTGGTACACGGGTCCAATTCCTTTTGATTTGTCCTTCCTTGCACCACCCCCACCGTTTCCGCCGGTTGGGGTACCACCAGCACCGCTGGCTCCGGCTGTCGCTGACGCGGGCGCCGCCTCGGGCTCGCTAGCGGCGTCGGCATCAGCCGCCTCCCCTTCGCCGTCAGCATCACCGTCAGCGGCATCTGCCGCGTTCGCTAGGTCGACCTCCCCTTCTGGCGAAACTACCTCCTCCTCGACGATCTCCTCCTTCATCTCTGAGTCGGCCATCTCTCCGCCACTGCTGTGGCCGCTGCTGCCGCCGCTTACGTTGATCGTCGCCGCTGACGCCGCATTGTCGTCGTTCGCACCGGATGACGCCTGATCCACCTCTTCGTTGCAGCCGACGTCGGCGTCGACCACCTCCGTCTCCATCGATTCTGTCGTCAGTAGACTGCGAAGCATCTGCGACGATCCGAAGTTGTCGTTGTAATCAAGCTATGTATTATTGTTATTATATATACGGAGAAGTATGCCTAGCTACGCTGCTTGGAACAAAAACTAAGCTACGGTGACACGTAAACAGACGCCGCGGGAGGACAGAAGCCAGTGGTGTTTCTGGCTAAACGATATGTACTATCGACGCGTGATGAAACATCCGTTCTTTTAAGTCGACATCGACTAACTCAGCAGCGCGCTGGACAGACAGAGACGCCGCAGAAGTGGTAATTCGACCCAACTGCTCTCTATGGATCTTCTATGTCTGTGCGGCGTCGACGTCGTCCACCGGGACCAATGGGGTATCGGTGGACGGAGGAAATCAAATTGGAGCAATGCGATTGCTATTGTAGTTACTGCTGACTATGTATTCAGTACATAATGTACCGAGCAACGGCTATTTCGTTGCTAGTGGGCTTGCACGTCGAACCCAACATGATACATTGCGTTTCGTTGATCGATTTTGCCGGCTCGTATTTCTAGGGAAAACCGTTTTCGGCCACCTACGCACTCAGAGATGTCTACAACAGTAGCACTTTCGTGGTTCTTTTTGTTTTTTTTTTAGCTACTTCGATTCCGTTCTTGAGAGGATGTTGATTTACGCTCCTCTGCTGCTGCTGCTGCCACCTCAGTCGATAGTTCTTCAATTTGCGGCTCGTAGTCACAGACGGTGCCAAGACGAAACGGTGGCTCTCTCTGTATCTTTGCCTCTCTCGCTATACTAACACAAACAACAACAATAATAATAACAACGATCACGTCAGTTACTGATAACAGCACTTATACTAAGGAGATGATAAGAACATGCGCTCAAACGGGCTCGAGGTCTAATACTAGTATAAATGCATGCTCCAAGCTGCTTACCGATTTCACCATTGTGTCCCATGTCTATCAGTTGTAAAGAATAGAGAATTTAGAAATAAATCGGCTACACCGTTAGCAATGCTTGTTACCTAGTGGTCTTGCCTTGCCGGGACTGGCTAGTAGTGTTTCAAACGGCCACGATAACGATATGCTTACATTGTCGCTGTTAACGTTCTAACGCAGCTGCTACTGCAGCTGACTCCGGCTAATTACACTGCGCTGACGGCGTTTCCTATGGCGATTCGCTCGGCGGCTAGTCGTTAGCTAGTTTGCGCCAATGATACAACGGTCGCTACTAACTACTAAGAACGTCTGACGACGAACGCGTTTGGCGATCTCGGTGTTGACGCACAGACGCCCAACGCTCACACCTACACTCACAATGCGCTCCAACACGATACGTATACTGGACAAGCACAGCACAGCAGAGTGGTAAATCTAGTTCGCCGAGTGTCGTCGATTGCGATGAGTCTCGTTCTGGCGTTCCGTTGGATTATTGTATAGACCGAGCGGTTAAACGACCGGCGCCTGCGCCAAACGAGAACGCCGCTCGAGAGCACCAGTGGCTGTGCTTTGGGGCGTGCAATATGGACACGACGACTTTGGACGGCAGTGACTGTAGACGCGCGCGTGAGTTTCTACAGCACGCAACGTCGTAGGTACTTTTCCAGCGGTAGCAGTAGTAGTAGCAGCAGCGAGCCGCCACTTTTGTTGCTGTAGCAGCGTCAATTCGTTCGTCGCTCGCTCGTCGAACTCATCGTCGTGCCGGGGCTGTCAGAGTCGCCAGCGCAGTCAGCCGAGATGCCGCCGCCGCCGCCGCCGCCACCACCGTTGCCGTCGCCGAGCAGCGTATTGCGGTTAGAGTATACAGACAGACAGAGAGACGACGACATGCAACGAGGCTGGTGGCGACTGGCTCATCGTCGTTCGCTGCAGCCAGCCGCTATTATGAGCTGTCGAGAGCGACCGGCTCTCTGGCCGACTGCTTGCTAAGCAAGCAAGCGACCCAGCGGTTTGCTCAACTCTGCTGCCAGCAAGCAGCCAGCGGCTGGTCGTCGTCGTCCGTCGACGCTCGTCTCTCTCGATGGGGCCGACGCGGCGACTCGCTGCGTTGTGCGGCGCTGTCGGTTGCTGCTGCGTTCAGCTGTTCGGCCGCTGCTGTTCGGGGCTGCTCTTCGGCTGCAGCAGTTCGCTGCTCGCTCGCTCGCTGCTGCTTCCAGTGGCAGTGAGTGGCGGCGCTGCGGGTGGCGCGGCAGCAGCGGCGGCGGCCGTGGCGGCGGCGGTGGAGGCGCCGGCGGAGCGCGAGTCCGCGCCGAGGGGCTACTACCGCCTTTCTGCTGTGCAGCTCGGTCGACTCGTCTGCGCTTGCCTCGTCCGGTCGGTCGGTCGGTCGGTCGACTCTGCGTTCCGTTAGGTTGCTGCTGCCGCCTCCGCTATGCTGCTCTCAGCTGCTGTACTCTGCACTCGGCTCCGCTATCGTTCGCTGGCTCGTTCGCTCGTTTACTTGCTTGCCTCACCCCTACGCTTTACGCTAGTGGTTGTGAGTTTCTATGGCCGTCGGAAGCTGAGACCGACTGTACAGCCGCTCTGCTTGCTTGTCTGCCTGCGCCTGGACGTCTTATCCGACAAGTCAGGGCCCCTCGGTTGCCCTCTGCTCCCCACCATCACCCCCCACTCGGCCTGCCGTTTCGCCCAACTTGTTCCCTACCGGACCTCGTCGTCCCCAACCCACGGCTGCTTCTACCAGCCACCATGCCCCCCATCCCTTCCCGTACGATAGAGCTGGGGTCTTCATGACTGACTCCCCTTCTACCAGCACCCTGCTGCCGTCTGCCGCTTGCTGTTGCTGTTGCCGGGACCCCAGCACCAACACCATCGTCACTACCACCACTGCCAGCGTCGTCACCACCGTCATTCCCCCGTGCTCACCCCAGCCACACAACCCTTATGGTTTGGCCCCCCCCCCCCCCTCTGCCAAAGAGCGCCTCCTCTTTTCTCCCTTCTTGCCGACGACGACCCCCGCGCGTCGTCGTCCTCGTCTTTGGGAGACTCTCTGCTTTCTCTTTGCCTGCTGCTGCTTGGTATTACTAGATGGGCGTGGGGCGGACGACGACGATGATGGCAGCAGAGGCAACGGACGCCCGGGGCCGACTTGCAGGCCGAGAGACCGACAGACCGACATTGGCCAGCGACAGCAGTAACAACAACACCAACTGAATCAGCAGCGTAAGCTCAAGCCGATAGACGGACGAACGAGGCAGCACAAGTCGCGTCGCAGCTACCCCAACACAAGAAGCAGCCTCCTCTTTTTTGGAGGCTACACGAAGGACCGACAAAGCTACCCCACCAACATTCGCTGCCAATCGACCAATATTGCTGCTGCCGCCGCTGCCTGTTAGGCTCCACTTCGTTTGCCTGGCAGAGCACAAATGCCAAGCCGAAACCTCACCCGTGCGGTGGCACGACGGATGCACCAACACTTTTGACTACTGCAACTACATTAGGATCTTACGGCTCTCATTGCCAACCCTTCCAGCGTCAACTGCTACATAATCAATGCACGCTTCATCTAGAATCGGTATTGTTCAAGCCGGTCGACCGACGGAACTGAGGAAAATAAAAATATAGGCAACACGATAGGACACTGGGACCAATCACCAATTAACCAGCAGCCAACTAGACCACCTCCGATAGAGAATACACAGAGAAAATGCAGAATACGAGTACGATAGAAGTGTATTGTGTGGCTAAGAAATAACCTGATTAATCAACTTTTCTTCAGAACGAAGTTAATTCCTGCATCTAAATCAATGGCGATTACGTGAGTTTCTATGCCGGACCAGCTGTGATAAGGGCAACTGCATTCTGCGCGTCAACGTGTTTAAGACTTGCTAGAACGCGTATGTTACTTTAGATCACTATTATTATTTACAGATCTTTAGGGCAATCCTGTCTAAGCTCAACGTAGCAATTCAGCAAAATATAACAAAGTTAAGACTCACGTAAATTTGACATAACCGGTTACACCTGCGAAGTTGATGTCGCCCCAGAAAGGTCGTTGGTCTCGTAGTAATTCTATCACAAATGTTGATAAGGTTAATGGATTTTGGATTTGAGGGAAAAAACAACAGTATAAGTTAGTGTGTACAGCATGTCGCTGAAGTAACATGTAATTGCTAAGGCCAAACAGCTAAGCAAGGGAGCTACTCCTTACATTTGCCCTTAAGACGACAGCAAAGTATTGCCTTGACGTATTACCTACAGGTTTAAACAGGTCCACAACGTGTGCAATTCCAAATCCCTAACTGTATTCGAAGCGTTGATATACGACGCAGGAGGGTACACTGGCATTTAGAAAATGTACTCAACGGTCTAAACTCATACGAAGCGTGACCGACGAAGAGCTCCTTGAAAAGCCTATCATGCTGTGCATTATGCCCTCAGCTGTTACTCCTAATGAGCCGCTGATGAATCGTTTAGTCTTTAATAATCGCTCGCCAACAAGGAAGAAAACATTCAAATTCAAGAAAAAAAAAAGCCTAGCAGCCGAGTTACAATGAGAAGCGAGAGGTAAAACGAACCCCAAAAAGAGGCCGTAGGCCGAGGAAAATACAGCCTTTGCAGCGGCAGGAAGGCGACCATCAGCAGTGGTCTAAACGATGCAACTAACTAAGCAATACGACGAGATAAGCGGGCCTCACATACCTCGTATCGAACCTTGACTAACGGGTCGAACCGTTTATTGTTGTCTATTTGCCCAATACGCGCTGCTTACTACGCAATATCGCCGTTGCCTCCTGCTGCTGCTTTTGGTTGCGTCGGTCAGAGACGGATCAGTGTCACGGTGGTACTCCCCGTTGTTTTCTCGCGCGCGCTCAACCTCTACTGCTGATAGTTATTCTGTTCCGAAATTATATATATATAGCGATGACAAGCACCATATACTCCGCCATGAGCACGTTGATCGCATAGGCAGCGACCATCGCGGTGGCTATGGTGCCAGATGCTCATGACTACACCAACAGACGACATACAACAGTTATGCAGTTCAAAGTATCGACCTTAAGCCGCGTTGACCCGACCCAACAAAACCTATGGACGCCGCTAAACGCGGCTCCATGATCGAATTGCCACCGGCCTCGCACGCCATGATTAGTATAGGGTCCTCGTCGTTGTAGCTGTCGCTGGGTGGCAATAAACGTTGCAGAGATCGGCGTCAACGCGCACGGCATCGCGCCGTGCTGGTGCTACTGCCGCAGCCGCTGTAACTTTAGTGGTTTCTGTCTTTGTCGGATAGACAGAGGCACTGCTAGGAAACCGACGACGAAAGCAACGCCAGCGAGTTTGCCGGCCGGCCAGACTCGTCGCTGTACTCCGTTTGTGGCTCCTGATATAACCAGTGCTGATGCTGGTGCTAATGCGACGGCGTCGATGGCAGCTGCAGCAGCAAAGGCAGTTACGCCATCAAGCGATAGCAGATAGACTGACAAAAGGGAGTGCGGATGTCCGTGCGTAGACCGACGATGCAAACGCCGAGCGACGCGTCCGTTGTCTCTCTCTGGTGGCGTTCGTCGCAGTAGCCGCTCTGTCCACAGCGATTATCGTCGTGGTCGACGTCATCATTGTCGATCCAGGGCATCCGTCCAACAGCAACGATAAAGAAGATGCTTAGCGACTGTACAAGAAAAACAGGGGTACAGGAGTGGTAGTAATACGACTGAGAGCGACGCTACTAGCAGCGCAACGCTGCTTCTCACTTCGACGTCACCGAACAGAGAAAAAATACGGCAACGACAACATCGACATCCATGGTTGTTGTTCTAAGAGACGATAGCGAGTTTGAGTACCAAGTGCTTACAATGCCTCAGGTGTCACGGAAGATGAGGAGCATTAAAACGACGCGGCATTACTGGACTCGGGGCAACGTATAGTGCTAAATCACGAAGGGGTGCAGTTGGTCTATCATAAACTAACAATAATAACGATTCAACATTGATAGATGGAGGCAGACAGACATTCAATATTTGCTGCCTGCTCCAACACGACTACCTAACACGTATATGATTATATCGTGCCTCTAGCTTTGCAGATATCAATTTAATTCGAAGGATATACGGGTATTATCATTATCTTAGTACTTCAACGGCGCTTGCGTAACGTTGTCTCTTCTACCGAAGGTAAACTCGCTATTTCTGAATAATTAAAACGTAAGGCACTTATCTGTCTATATAAACAGACATATACAGACTTACAAATATGCAAGAGCCTAGACGACATGCGACGGAACCCCACGACGGAAAACAGCGGACGTTACAGGAGAGGTGAGGTTGCCAATATCGGAGTTGGTGTTAGCGCCGCAGAGCTAAAACTGCTTCGTTCTATACTACCCTACTCAAGAGTAGGATCGAGTGAAATCTACACGAAGTACGACTATATACACGAAGCTGCTCGCGATGGTCGGGGCAGCAACGACGCCAGCGTCGTCATACCCGTGTACATGCCTGTTTGGTCTTGCCTTTGGGATGTTGACGACTCGTCCGCCGCTGCTCGCTACTCAGTCACATAGCGCCACCATGCTTCTTGCCTTTCGTGGCATGCGTAACGGACAGACGAGCAGGCGTCCAATCCCTACAGCGTCCGACACCACGACGGGCGCCGGGGGGCCGGCGCGATCGATGCCTGCCTGCTTTCTTGCTGCTATCGTTGCCGCTACTATGCAACAGCCTCGACGGCTGCTCAGCAGCTCGGTCTTCTCCTGCAGCGTCTCAGCGTTGTGCGCACGCGCAGCCGCCGCCTCAGTCTCTCCGACGCCCGGTGCGGAGAGAAATAAAGTGCCTTTTCCCTTGCTGTCCTGTTCGCTCCCCCACACTCCCCGATACCCTGTACACCCGTCGCTTGTCCCTCCGCCAAGCCCTCACCGTCGCGATCCTTGACGTCGTCCTACTCCCCCGAACTGTTTCCCGTCCGCTGTGTCCTGTCGTTTGTCCGCCAGCTTGCTAGCATACCTATCCAGCAGCAGTGAACGGTGACTATAATACGCCGGCCACAAGGACAACGACGATAGCGGCAACAGTAACAGCAGTAAGACACAGACTGTTACGCTAGCCGTCCAGGCCACAGACGTAGGCCAATGGATGCCTGCAAGCAGCCTAAAGATTGCTTGTTTGCTTGAGGCTGCTTGTGCGGCTCCGGACAAAGCGTAAGCCTGAATCGCGTGTGCTTTTATCCAGACTTGCCTCTACAGTTTCCTTTGCCACGAGTGTCGGCCGTAAGCCGCCTTACGTTATTGTCGTTGCGACCTAAACGGGCCAAGCAATAGGAGCAGGAAACGGCACACATATAGAAGCTAATTTCTCTCGTTTTGGGCGCTCGCGTTCGTTGATACTTGTACTTAAAACGCGTTAAATATTTCCTCTTCGACCTTATAGTGTGATATATTTTTTCACAACTTCTTAAAACGTAGAGAACAAAGTAGTCGTATCTAAATGGTTACCTAATAATTATATGATTCTGATTAGTATTGTAGGACAGTATCTAAGGAGGCGAGCACTCTTCTTTGGACAAGGCTTTGGATAGCTCACAATGAGCAAATTCAAGTAAGCAACAGAAATAGTCACAGTGGATTATGGCGGGAGCAGCAGGAGAAAGTTCGAAAGGGACGAGCTCTTCGCGCTTAAAAGTTCGCCGCAAATGTTATTATTATTGTTCGGCGGCATGGCGCACACGTGGCTGTCATATGGAAATGTGCAGTGTAGCAAAGAACACGAAGGAAGCGGAGAGGGCTTAAGGAAAGGGAGGCTAACAAACATTTAGTCGAGACGCAACCATCATCGCCGCCGCCGCCGCCGCCGCCGCCGCCGCCGCTTCTGCCGCTCCTGTTACTACAGCCATCGCTATCACTATCACCTCCAGCAAGCCTATTAATGCCGCCGTTGCGACCATAGCTCTACTTAATCGTCAGGTTAGTGCTGCTGCCGGGGGTAGCAGAAAAAGAATTTCAATGTCTTCCATGCTAACCGCTGCACAGCCAATTCTGTATCGTGGAAGGAACTTATAAAGGTGGCTTGTGTTCTCGCAAAAGGCGTGTACGTACCTGTTTAAACAGTAATAGTGATCGAAATGGGATAACTGTTTCAAAGCTAATCATAAAGAATAAACGATCTACGAAAATGCACACAGTACTCGATAAGGGGCTGAGTTACACATCGAACCCCTTGACTGCTCTACGTTAAAAGCGCTGTGCCTTTTAAAATAGGTGGAAAGTATGTTTTTTTTCAAGTCGCTGCCTGACTATTTGTACGCTTGTTAATAACGTCCTGCAGCGTTTTTATCGATATTCTAGTATCAATTGAACAAGAGCATATCGTCTCAATCAATTGATTGTTTTGTGTCTGCTGAGGCAACCCATCAAGATAGAAAGAGTCGACTTTACCTAGCGCTGTATAAAAAGAACACCATGACAATTTTGGGCTGTTATTTGTTAGAGCGCTCATGGGAAAATGTTTTTCTCCTTTAAACATAAGTGAATTAAATTTGGTAATGATCAAGGATGGTGATCACTCGAAAAGGTCTCAACAAGTTACGTTTCACCGCTTGCATGCATTGCTCCGCCGCAGTACAAATGTAAAGTCCCGGTCCTCGGTTAAGATTTGTTTCTTCATCACGTCTTCTTCATTATTTGTTGCCTTTCCATTTAAATTTGACACGCGTATGTTAAATTTTAGAGAGCGTACCTTGCATCCGTTTGCAAAGAAACAGTACATTTGTTTTGCTTCTCATTGAGTCATCATCGTTTACACCGTTACGTGATAATATAGCTACCATTGTGCTTATTCGCCATCGCTTGAACCTAACTGATATTGGCAAACAATCCCGTGTCGGCTCATTCAGGCCTTAGTGGTGCCGTAGGGCGTTATCCTTTCCTATCTGTCCGCCCGGGTCTACATCCGTCCGTCTGCGACATACAGACGCACGAAGCGATACATCGATTCTAAAAAAGAGCTGACGACGGATTCCATTTTTCTTATCGTTCGTACGACCGTTTCTCACCGCTTTCCAAGATCGTCAGAATCGCCGGGTATAGCATTGCTGCTACCCAGACCGGATATCGCCGAGCGACCGAAATGAGTCTGAGGACAGTTGCAACGACGCCAAAGACGGCAACAGCAAAGAACTGAAATGCCAGTAACGGGACGAAATAAGAGAAGCCGGTATACGTCGATGGACGGCATCGGTGCATCACCATCAGATCGGTGCTGCTGCAGACGAATGATCGGAGTGCTTTTGCCTCGTGGTAGCAGCAAACGGCCGAATATCCACCATCACCACCCGCGATTCCTAGGGGGTTTTCTGCTCATTGCTTCTCGCTGCTACTGATGTTACTGATCGTTGCTCACCCCACTCCTGCCTACCATTCGTCGCTCGTTTCTAGCAGACACGCGCTGACGTCGGAGGGTTACGATAGCTGGGTCGACTCGATTGAGCCGAATCGTATGGGCAGCAGCCCCCATAGCTGCTGCTACTCCTGCAGCAGCAGTGGAAGCAATGGCGGCAACAGCGGCTAGTAGCAACCGTCCTATGACGAGACGGTATCACTGGTGATAGCCCGATGGTCGAGCGAGCTGCTGGCCGGATGGGTGGGGAAAACTGGACAGACGACAGAGGGCATGGGTGTGGGGGTACGATTTGCTTGGCGACCAGCGGTTGGTTCGCCGGTGACCATTGCTCTCGTCGAGCTTCTCGGTCGATGCTGCTCTTGGCGCTGGTGCAGCAGTCGTTGAGGAAGGGAGGGAACTTAGTGCTTTCCGCACTAGACAAGCGGCCGCTGGCGGGATGTCCTGGTCCAGCGCCGAGCTTCGAGCTCAGCCGCGTTGCAGGGGCTCAAGCAGTAAGAGAAGAGGCAGAAACAGCGCGAACTCGACTATCCTAGCCGCTAGCGACAGCAGCCTCCGGTCTGGCTGCATGCGGGTCTGTCGACAAGAGGACAGGACGACGACAATTACGACGAAATGGACCCTTGTGGCTGTGGCAGCATTACTAGCGCCAGGGACCGACGGCTGTGAGTGAACCCGTCGGCCAACGGCGACGAGTTGGGCACCAACGAAGTAGCGGCAAACAAACGGTGAAAGACTCCCAGAGTCAAAACAGGAACGACAGCGAATACCCACCCAGGGCTCACGGAATCGCTCGCAGACTCGCCTGCATTCGGCTGGCGTCCACCGGGCTCTCTTCAGATAGAAGGAAGGGACAATCGACGAGGGCAGCCGAAAGCAGAGACAACGACATGCAACCGAATGGGCGATGTGGAGGGAAGAGTATGGGAAGACAGAACGGACGGGGTCTGCTGAGAAAAAGATTGTATTAAGGGCGAATAGAGAGCTGGAGTGACGAAGTGGCAGGCAAAAGGGAACTTTGAACACAATGGACAAGCAAGGCGGCCCAGCAGGGCGCAGAGGAGACGAACGAGATAGCAATGTAAGACTCACTCGAAAAAGGGCCACTGTTGTGGTCGAGACAGCCGCAGCAGTGACGATGGTGGCGGTGCTGGTGGGCATGTGGAACGAAGTGCAGCGTGCGAGCGTCCTAACAGATTAGTTGCTGGCAGACGCCACTGCTGCCACTGACGTTGGCGAGGACGACAACGGCCGATCGACAAAATAGAGAGATTGCCGACGGACCGATGAACGAAGGCTGTCAACAACAATAGCGACTGCTTCGAACGTTCTCGAGCCTTCTTCTTTTACAAGCAAAAAATGATCCAAATACCACACAATGCTCATAAATGAAAAAGACAATAGCAGTTTTACGTCACTCTCGGGAGGAATAAACGGAAACAAGAAGGTGTTCGATCGACGGGAAGCTTTTTAGCGGGAAACTTGATGAAAATAACGAACAACTCATAATGCTAAGTGTAATACCACCCATGGAAATGAAAGTGATTTGAGGCCCAAAGTTACCGAATCGCTACGTTAAGTATGTGTACATGTTTGCACACACAGGATTGAACAATACAATTATATCACATCAGTTGGGTATTTCGGAGCTACATTTACAGGCATGTTTCTGTCACCTATTGCTAGCTGTATGCCCGTAGCAGTATTATAAGAAGTATAATGATTTACAAAATGAAAAACCCTCAGTGTTGAATGTCCTATTCGTAAAAAGAAACGTAGTCACAAAACAAACATATTTAATATTAAGAAGGTGGTAGCAGCGGAATAAATAGACTATATGATATTAGAGCTATAGCATAAAGTGCACCTACGGACCAGCGTACGACCGAGCTCACAACCAAACAGAAACCAGCCAATAGTCTCAACTTCAGCTGTTTTGCCTTCGCCTGTGGCTACGGTCTCTATAGGCAGAGCTGAATGGCTGGACAGGAGCCGCGCTCTCTACCACCGTTGCACGCCAATGCGAAGTGAGCAGCCCATCGAACAGCGCAACGGCAGTAACAGCAGAATGAGCGACGGTGATAGCGAGTACAGCGCTCAGGACCGCGACCGCCGGCATCCTGTAGCAACTAGGCAACGACCAGGGAGGCAGTCGTCGAAGAAGAGGGATGGCTGGCCTCGCTGCCAGCTTGCCTGCTTGCTTGCTGACAGCCAGGCTGGTTCACTGCTTGGCAGAAACGTTCCCTTCCCCCATTGCCTCCGCCCCACACACCAATGCTGTCCCCCACCTCCATCCCACTTACTACCCCTTACACTCCATCCCCTTGACATCTCCAGCGTTCTGCTCTCTAAGCCTCTGCCTCACCCAGCAGGAAAGAGAGAAGTGCGTGCAGCACGAGAAAGACCCCTGACTGAGGCAGGCCTAGAGACATGGAAATGGGAGAATGGGGAGACGCTTGCTGCCGGTCGCTCGTCCATGGGGGAAGACGCTTGCCAGCTCAGAGGGCAAACAGAGAACGGTAGTGCATATGGTGATGGCAGCGGCAGAAAACAACGAACAGGCAGACAGACAGCCACGGGCGACCGCAGTCCGAGCTGCGGCGCTGTTGGCGCTGGTAACTGTGATAATAGTGGCGGCGGCGGCGGTGGCGGCGGCGGCGGCAACAGTAGTAGCAGCACCATCAGACTGGCAAACCGGGCCAGGCCTCGCTAGCTGCTGCTTTACTGGCGACCTGCTAGCCGACCGCCAGAGTGTGCCAAACCATCAAAGCTGGAACCGGTCTAACGCGGGGCGGGGCGTGGCGAAGGCTCGAGGCAAGTCCTCTAACCTATACGGCAACCATCAACGCAATGCAGACAGATACAGCTTCGAGCTGAGAGTGACAAAGCCGCCGCAGCAGCAAAGAAGCGCTGCCTAGCAAGCAAGTTGGGTGGATGACTAGCAAGCACGCAGACACGAACACGCCGGAAGGCCCAGCGCGAGTGGCAATACTAGGAACAATAACAGCCATGTGTCGGCTATTATGGCCAGTGAGCAGCAAGGGGTAAAAGCCGCCTGCGGGTTCACTAGGACATTGGAGAGAAGTTAAGGGGAAACTGGGTCTGTAGTGACAAAGGTGAACTAAAATGGAAAAATATTAGCCCGGCCTGTCTGCATCATCAGCTTGCCGTTTGCCTGCCTGCCTGCCTGCATGGCTGACACTGCTGCCGCCGCGGTCGTCATCATCGTCATCACTAACACTATCGTCGTAATGCCTTACCACTTTTGTAACCTTAGCGGTAGTAGTAGCAATGCGCATCGTATGCGTGCCGACCGACCGCCTGCCCGCCTTTTGTTACTATTACCTCCATAATACAGCAGTTCCCCCGGCAATTTAAATAAAAATGCTTGTTTTGGCTGGGCTCGTCTAAAGTACAATCGTTGCTATTAGAGAGCGATGGAAGCCTGTTTGTTTTGGCGTTATTTAGCAATACAGATGTAACTAATGATAGCTTCGCTTCAGTCCTGTAGAAGCAACACTAATTCCGATAGGACTGGAAAGCTTTAAAAAAATCAATCCTTATGGAAAAAAGATAGGATATGACACATTACGCATAAACGTAACTTCACAAATCATAATAGCTGTGAAAAATCACAGCTTGTAAATAAACAGAACCTGTTTTCATCATACTGTTTGTCTAAACCCAACTCAAGCGTTAAAAGGCTAACGCCAACAGGCAGTTTGCTGCAGAAAAACGTGTTCATTCGACCCTAAAATGCCCTTCTTATCGAAGCTGAGCCTTAAATGTTAGTTGTAGTTGGTCATGCAATAAACACGAGTTCTTGCCTGATTTTCGGCAATATGCCTTGCCTTTTAAATACCTGGTCGATAGAAAACGCAAACGAATGCTGACGGTGCAACCTCAGTCGTCATTTATGACAGCTTGCCATGAATCTTAATTTTCATCAGGGCAAGGACTCCTTCATTGTCGTATAGGATCATGCCGACTTGCTTATACATTGGTACAAGATCATTTTTTAACAGTGTAAACAAGAGCTGGTCTGTAGCTCACGAAATTGGTAACAGTCATTAACGAGGAACACAAAACATCTAGTCGTTATATTTTTCGCTTATTAACAACCTCGGCAGAGAGTTTCAGCCTCGGTGCAGAGCACGCCAGACGCCTGCCATCGAGGTACGAAACAGGGCATTGGAACCATAACAGGCGTCAAAAATCACAATATAGTCAAAAGCCTTTGGAATCGCAATGGGATCCAAAATAGCGACATGCGCAGGAACCGTGGTCCTCGTAGATAATCAGGTTTGCCACTGCGCCTCCCGGCCAGATCTACAGAGAAGAATAGACATCCAATGGAATTACCTTAACTTGGCTAGACCGGTAAAGAGTTTCCAATAGAAGGCAACAAAAACACCAATTCCATGGACTGATTAGCGGGCGGCGGTTGAAATATAACGGAAAATGCGCAGAGAGCAGTTATTCTTTAGTTAAGCCCCGAATTCACAAAGCATCATTGTCAAAAACCACCGATGTAAGTAAACAAGTCAGAAGTAACTACGACAAATAGACTAGAGGGAAAGTGCCAAAAGTTCTCGTTAAGCTCTGAAAACTGAAAGAGCCCTGGGGGTGATTCGGGCCCTTGAGTCTGCGGCTGCAAACCAGCCGAAGACCGCGAGTTCGAGTCTTATAATTCGCAATGTGTTCAAGCTAATGAGCCCACAAAACATTTAAATAGAACAGACAGATAAGGTTTGCTGTTTACTACCTGTGAAAACACTCCTAACAGGCAAAAGCTACATTGTTGCATCTATCATGTTAGCTTCCATCATGGGAGGGAGCGGCCAAGCCGATCGTTCGTTCAGCGAAAATACGTTTCAATTTTAATCTGTCTAGTTTAGGAGGAGAACGTAACGCAGTAATCTTCTAGCGACTTTCGGCTTGACGTTATCCCAGAGGTAACCGCATGATTCCCTCATTTTTCAAATAAGCGTTTGGCCATATCGAACGTAAGGGTACGCTAGCGCAGCACTAAGGTAAAACGATAACGCATGCATTTCTCGTACAGATGTTGGCATTTTGTTGAATTAAACAGAGACAGAGAATTAAATAAGGACGGATTTCGAGTGGGACACAGATAGATACAAATAAATACAGGTTAGGTTTTCCAGAAGGCTAGAACAAACTGACAGCAGTCACAGGATTACGTCGGCTGTGCAGCGTCCACTTGTAGAATTCATTTGAAGGGCGATGAGAGTCCAGCTTTGAATATGGCTGACAAGTACTCAACGGCCATGTATCAGCAGAAATCGGCTTCGTTCATTTTTTGAACAGTTCGTGCATTGTCTCTATTGGCGTGATCGGTGTTCGCCGATGGCCAATTGAAAATGAACGGCAAGCGTGGACGCTTGGAGCTTGGAGTTGCCTATTAGTCAAACGCAGAGCAATATCATCATGAAAAAATTGCACTGCTCACCTATCATATGACCCGTCTTGTTGGTTCTCCTATGCTGCATGACTGTCTTACCTGATATAAAACACGCATGTGTAAACAAACTCCGACTTTCTGCAGACGGTTATCGAACAGCTATTCAAGGCTGGTAGTGTTTTATTACTCGCACATACGTGTGTTACTTGCACGATAGAAACAATAGCTGTTACTGCTTGTTCTCCTTTTTGGAGCCTCTGTTTGGGGTACCCCGTATTTAGCATTTCCAGAGGTATTTTCAAAAATTCGATTGAATACAGTGTTCAGTTCACACTCCCCTAATGTATACAGGCAAACAAGGACAAAGTAGATAATGCGCTAAGGTGTCACATGGCAAAGTTGAGCATTTCCTAACAAAAAAAAAGACATAAGCATTTATGATGACTAGGGACCAGCGGCAATAAATCTTGTACCCTTTGCATCTGCAACCTTCTACAGCAGTCGCTCAAAAGCATGTTTCTAACAACATGTTCTCGCTGTTTCTCCATCTCCTGCAATGCCTCAACCAGCACTTGGATACATTACAATCAAAAATATTGTAACGCACCTAATTTCGATTTACTCTTCTAGAAGAATAACGCTTCGTTACTTACTTTTCTTCGCTTTGCGACCTGTGAAGAATAGATTGCCCCTTTCACGGGCATCGTTTATTGCCTCCGATTGCTTTCAAACCGATCGAATACTTCACATATTTTCAGTCCCTTATGATGAAGATAAGCCTGCGTATTTTGTTTCGTTTAAAAGCCGCGGCGAATACATACTAACCGAACAGACAGACAGGCAGGCAGGCAGGTACGGCGATGCGCGCTCGTTGATGCTCGTGCAGACTCGGACCACAGACTCACTGGAAGGCAATGTGAGCGGCAACAACAACTGCAGCCGGCGTACTTTCATTCAGCTCAATTCAACAACTTTCTCGAGGGAATCGGCAGGCCACAATGTGTCGATCGCATTCGGCAATCGACGCGTCGGTCGAGATCGCGTTCAATTGTCGCGTCTGCCAACCTGCAATATCTCTCTCGACTGACTCGAACGCAGTAAACGCAGACAACAGCAGCAGTGGCAGCAGCATTGCTAGCGGCGGTAGCGGCGGCAATAACGCACAATCGTCACAGCGACAACGACGACGAGGACGACGACAACAACAACATTCGTCGCCATACCGGCTGCTATTATTGCTGTTATAACAGCGATAGAGGCAGTTAACAGAAGGACTGCAACTATTTCTATTGCCATCTCTACAATTTCAACTATCACAACGACAAACACAACGCCAGTGACGGAAGCGGCGGCGGCGGCGGTGGCGGCGGCGGCGGCCACAGCAGCGCCGCTATCACGCAACCAGCGATTAGCTGCCATCGCCGCCGCCACCGTTGCTCCTACTACAGCCACCACCGATCGGCGCCGGGCGCCCCGGCGGCCGCTGGCCGCAAAACCGCACGCGAGCCTTGTTCACGTGCAGCGCCACCATCAGACGTAGCGTGGGGCCGGACGGACAACTACGACTGCAGGGTCGACAGTAGCAGAAACATCATCGAGGACTGCGTATCCAATAGATGACGGCATAGCGCTTTCCGAATGACGAGAGCCAACGAACAAACCTTCTCCGCTGTCTCGTCGCCCGCAAGCGACTTGGAGTAGCGCGAGCAGAGTGACAAATCTGACGGGGTTCGTTTGATTTTTTCAATAAAGACAGGGGCATTGTATGTGACACGACAACAGATACAAGACGTCGGTCGACAGCACTCTGCTTCGGCTGTTGCACAGCACGCCGATCGCTGACGAGGCGGCATGCTCGTCTTTACAAGAGTGAGCGTACACATATCATTGTATGGAATAGTCTACGGGAATGGAGACACCGATCGCGTCACGCAAATCATTTAGAAAGATGTAGACATTTGCTACAGAAGTAGATAATAGAAAACAAAAAGTTGAACAGACAGCACTGATGCACAACGACGTGAAGCAGGAAATGAAGTCCTGGTTTGGTGTCACCTTTCTCCTTTGCGAGAATGTTACGAAGAGCTTATTTGAAGTTTACTTAGAAAACCGTTGTCGATAAGCGGCCTAAGAGACGCTACGCGCTTCAGGCTTGTTGACCGAAGTCCCGAGAAACTGGCTACTCGAATGAGTCCCTCACAATCGGATATAACGGCAGGTTCACATTTTTGGTTACATATTACATTTTATATGGAGTGAGAACCATGAAAATAATGCGAAGTCTTGATAGATCGAAATGCTAATACTAGTAATGAATGAATGAATGAACGAATGAAGCTTCGACACGTGAGAAGGCGATAGAAATGGCTGCATTTACTGTATTCCTGAGTTAAAAACCAAACATGATTGGGATCGTGCATGAAGTTTTAAAGATTAAGGGATGTCTTATTTTCCTATGTATCTAATTACTACATAGAAAACATGTATATTAGCGCTTGAAACATGCTATGACAGCCTGGTTGGCCACATAACCCTGGAACACATGTAATTACGTGTATCCAAAACTGGGTTCCCGTGACAGCGTAGTGATAGTGGGTTCATCTGCTAAACTTAGGAACACGTGCTGGCTTAGACTTGAAACTGGACATAGACACAGTTCGTTCTTTCTGTTGGGGATCAGCCCGTCTGATAAATTAGGCCGCAGATTTATTTAGCCAAGACGAAACAGCTTACTTGTTTTTTCCTTTAAGAGTTGCTCTTCCTTACTTGGAACATTGCATGCTCGTTAATTGCCATCATATACTTGTTAGAAATCAAGAAATGTTGATGGCTTCCATAGCACTTACGTGGCTATCTAGTATTATGATTTCCGTAAAGCTTGCAGACCATCGAAAGATAGCAAATTTCGCGTTGGACATACTTACATATATATAATCAAGATTAGTTTTCTTTTTTGTTCATACGGGTGTATATATTAGGGGTCGATTTGAAGGTCATTTATAGGCATACTATGAGCTCTAATAGAAGCTGTTATTTAACGTGTTAAATCATTTTTATTCAACCTGAACGGCTAGATATACTTGGATGTGTTTAATTTTACTCTTTATTTATATATATTTAAAAATACTCTTTATTAACAGCAAGAATGCGTAAATCTGAGTGACCCCACTTGATTGTTAAACACCTTTCGAACTTGTTGATTTTTACGATTTGATTTATCGTTTGCCAGGTTCATGTATGGCACAGGACATAGTTGTAGCATGAACGGTGTTTTTAAGTTTGACTTCCTATTGCATATATATATATATATATATATATATATATAAATATAAGCAAAATTAACTTTAGGCAATCATATTTCCACAGTATACTGTCGGTACGTGACACATAATTGCCAATGCCAAGAAAAATAGTTACACTCAATGTGTTGCTATCTCTTACGAGGTACAGGTTCTAGGGCTGTTTAAGAACTACAACACCGGCAGGGCTATGTAGAAAAATCGACTGAGTATGTTGAAGCAACAGGCCATTTTACTGAAGCACACTTCTTTGCCTGATCAACGTGTCATTTCACACAATACACACACATATATACATATATATGTATATATATATATATATATAAGACATGTGCAAAAAAAGTTTATCTTGCAAATTTCTTCTATAGGACAATCTCGGAGTATAAACTAATAACAAGAAAACCATGGAATTTATACAAATGTTGGCAAAACATTTGTATCCATCAGAGCCCACCCGTTTAACTACGATTTCAGTTGAGATCGTTGTACGTAAGCCAAAATCTAGCGACTACCAATAATTTTGTGACCTCTCTAATTTTCTTGTGATCATACAAATCATATGAATCAAAGTTCAATTCCCTAGATAGATTTTGTGCCCCTTTTGAAATTCACTAACACAGCTAAAAAAAAAAAAAAAAATATATGGCAAAATTGCGGTTTTCCCTATGATACAAAAAATCGAAAACTAATTCCATCCTTAAGGTATTCATTACACATTAATTTCCCTATTACTATTTGATACTACCCTACAACAAAATACGCCATGGTCTTCGTTCGAGAATCTGTCAGTACAATACAAGGCGGCTCTGATACACGAAACGACACTGCGCCCTCGTGGCCCAACGGATAAGGCATCGGTCTCCTAAACCGGGGATTGCGGGTTCGAATCCCGCCGAGGGTAGTTACATTTTTTATGCTGTTGCATATTCGAAAAACTACTTAGGCGCCATCCATTCGATAACGGTGTATTTTTCTAATTATATTATGTATACGTTTGCTGCTATTATCATAGCATGCTAATTTTCTTTCTCAAAGTATTGTCTAATGGCTGTTATTTAGCTCTAATCCCAAAAGGCGATGAAGGTGGCAAAAAAAAATTGTGATTTTCTTTGCTTGCTGCCAGTTCTTTCCAAATGCAATTTCATGGAGTAAACATGGTAAACAGGTTGCCGCACTCTTTGTTCGAATTTCACTAATTTTTACAAGACAACCTTCGATCATTACAATGTTTTAGAACGGAATAAAATAACAGACAATATTACTTTCGAAATTTCTTATAGGCAAGTACATAAGAACTTCGAAAAGACAGGTTCTATCCACTTGTTTGAGTTCATAATTTTCTTAGAATTATTCAATCAGTATAAGATGCTATAATATGACTCGTTTTTACACTATACCTAAAACCATTATATTCAGGCTTTCAAAAGTAATACAACAATTATATGAAGTAGAAAAGTTGGCACTCAAATAGTATGTGCAACTGAAAAGGCCTGATAGATACTTGTACAGATGGGAAGACCAATGGTCAAGCAGGAACGCCTAGCCAGTGTACTACATAGCTACTCGTTTCCCCTTTGCGATAATAAATAGTCTTTGTTAAATAACCTGTCGAATGATGGCATAACAAGCACCAGATTGCTTGTGTTACAATGATGCTCGAACAGACTTCGGATGACAGGTGATCGTTACTTCAAAAGCTGAGAAGAAAATTCTTCGAGATCCACTTGTTCGTTGTATTCGAAGGATATTTTGGTAATGGACAATCTCAACCCATATGACCGAGTGCTTTTAACAGAGCAACTAAAACTATTCGTAATCGATTTAATCGACCACAGTTTTAATATAGTACTTTCACATCGTAGCAGCAGCTGAATTTTTTTATTTTAGCCCGAAATAGCGAATGAAACAATCGAAAATTCACAGGTTCCTTCAAACTAAATAATTAGCCAACATGTCAAAACAGAGTAAAAAGATATTTATTTCATCGTTACCGTTGTTACCGTCATTTTCATGCGTCTCTTTTTATCTGAAGCGGCAAAAGGCCACCGAATTAACATACATGCGCGCAGAAGAAAACAACCAGTCGTGCTCTTTCATCTTTGTTCCTTACTTGTTTAGTTTTCATCATTAGAGTTTCTGTTATATTCTGTGTTCTTCCGAAACCTCAGTCACAAAGGCATGCGGAACCATGAGCCGGTTCGTGGCTCAGACATTCTAATCAGATACTCTTTTACTCGCACACACACGCACGCAAAGATCAATAGACACGTTAGAAAAGTGTCTTCTATTCGTTAAAGTGACTTTACTACACTTGGAGCCCAATAAATTTTACAGTTTTTTTGAAGCACTTCATCTCAGTCCAAGCAGGAATCTGTGCTCTAGCATCACTTGGCCTTTCTCACTGTGACAACCTTCTGCCAGGCCAGTATCAACCGAATCGCGAAGTACAGCGAAAATACGTGTATCTGTAATTCAATAGAGGAAAAAAACTTTAACTTCACATAGCCGTATTTGCTACAAAACGTTATTAATCATCACTATTTTCGTCACTATAAAAGACAGGAGCAAAAAAAGCTCGACTAACTTCTGACTGATCTTGACCCTTACCTGCACAGCAAGAACGATGAATATATACCAGAGTACGGCTATGGGGTAGCCCTGCCAGAAGGTCACGTTGCTTTTCGTTTGAATGTACTCACTCATTTCACTAAAGTATAGAAATGCGGCAGCTAAGACAGGCACTATGCCAAACATAAATGTTCCTGACACATAAATCTGAAATATGGCATAAAAAAGATAAACAACAATATCTTTTTTATTCTAACTTGTGACAATTGCTACTCGGCCATCACCAATATCCTTATTTAAGTGAATCGTAAGCAAAACGCACCCTTCCATTTATGCCAATTATCTAACTCAGCATTTTTTTTTTTGCTTTTTGGCAACATATTCACAGTAACATGGAGAGCAGGCGCAGTGATTTTAATACTACTATTATTATTACCATTTGTCATCACTTATTCGAAATATTCTGCAAAGCTACGTTCCAGCCTGGACCTCGTTCATTCATAATCTCATATCTAGAAGAGGCCCAGGGATTTCCTCAATGTAGTAGTTAAACGGCATGTAATGAGAGACCAGCCATTACTTGCATAAACCAGCATGTGTCTGTATATACAACGTACTAGGAAAAGTGGGCTTACCACTTACGATCCACAGTTACTGGCCAGACAACAATGACACGATTAATAACGTCGCTAATGGATTTTTTAATATTGTTTTTCTAATAACTGTTTATGTTTGACAAACATCTATTAAATTGCATATACACTGCAGAACAAAAGGAGAGCAACAGGATCCGAAATGCTCCAAACGTTGCCAAGTTTGCATTATGTGTTTTTACTGCACTTTCACCTCGTCAGCTTGTGGTAGACATTTCTAAATACTGTATACACCCTATACACTTAATAAGCATAACAGATAAGCTTGAAAAGACAGATATGAAGTACTCACTTACAATTGAGCCAACAGCCATGATTTTCATTTCAGTGGGGCAGAACTATGCACGCGTATAGCCTCAGGGTCACTGAAGGCTAGTTTTTATTCATCAGTCACCAGTCATCATTCAAGAAGATCATTCAAAGCAATGCTCGAAACATCGGCAATGATTTCTAATAGTCGAGTTTGATCATAAAAGTTGGTATTGTTCAATGCATTAAAATAATAGTAGATCTGTGTGCAAATGTGATAATGAGCTACCTTCTCAAGGTAGAAAGTATAAAGTACACGAAGCTGTTATTTCAGTTCTCATAGCCGTCACAATAGATAAATGTGCTGACGTTTGCCAGCAGCGTCCGTCGGATCAAATTCTGCGAAACGTGAAATCACATTGTTATTTTTAATCACGATACGCACAGCGCACAGCAAACACACACGAAAAAACGTGCTAAGAAAAAAATCTTACAGGAACAGCGAAGCTGCTAGCCATGGCCTGTATCCTGAATTCAAAATGGCTGCTCTGACTCTGTCTAACATCAGGCAGCGTGCTCACTATTGAGTCGTTCCCTCGACACGGTTTATTGAGAGGGGGTAGCTGTATGTCAATTTGCTATTTTAATTGCCTTCTTGATTCGGGTAGCACAGCCGAAAGGAACTCCAGTGTGAAGTGATTCTTGATGCATCAGGGTGTTCAATACTACCGCAAAAATGTGACATTGTGCAAAAATACGTCGATATTTCTGCACAATGTCACCATTCATAGAACGAGAATTTCCCTCCTTATATTTTTACCGCTAGCATAAATATCATATAAGGCGCACATTGACCAAGTAACTCTGGATTACTCTAAATAAGGTCAACGGCAATTTGTCACTCAGGCTTTATACCGAATCTAGGCAACTTCGCAGGTGGTTGATAAAACATAAAACACTATGCTCGTATGGCCTGAACGTTATCGCTTACGTTATTGTGGACTTTACCCCATAATAACGCGATATTAAATTTCATGTCTTGTTTTTCATGCGAATGAAAAAAATACTTTGTTTTCCTTCTAATATTAAAGGTTTTGTTTAGATGAAACTAGATGTCGCACTCGTTCGAAGCTCACTTTCGTGAAGTTCCATGTACCCAATTTCTAAATTCCTCAATACAAAACAGGTAACTCGATCAGCGTACTAAACATCATTGCGCATGTTGCGCTAGACATCGTTTCAGCTAAAACGCAGGGCATGAAGCTTACGGGCCGTCCTTTTACGTAAATTTTACGTGCTCAAATCAGTTAAATTTCAGCAAAATTCGAGATACAAACAGTTTAACAATAATGCAAACCGTTCCCACCAAGTTTTTTCCTCTACAGACAGTATATACACAAACAATAGATGGTGATTTAGATGATAAATTTTGCATACCTACTAACAGATGCTTTTTGACGGATCGCGCACCGTTAGGCTTACATAACAAGCCCAGTCATGATGCTTCCAGACAAGATAGATAATTATCAGGCAAGAGATATAATTATAACAAAAAGAAATACTAATAAGAGAGTGATGACCATGCTTAACTTTCCTTCACTAGTGGCTGTTTCGAAACCGGTTAAAGTATGAATGGCACAAGGTCGTATTTAGGCACACATACTTTTTTTGTTGATCTCGACAATAGAATATGCTGCCATTCTTCTAGAGCAAGTATCGGCTTTTGACTCTTTTTGTCCAGATTTGCCTGTTAGCATTTTTTACTACACTGAGGGCGGTCGATGGCATCTATTGGCAGTGAGAATCAGACTCACTCAGACTCAGACTCAGACAGGTTCCGCTAATTTCGTAAATTCAACGCCGTGAATAACAGAAAATACTACTTTTGGCTATTCGCCATGAGTTTCATAACAGTCGTATCGTATGCGTTATATCTCTTGAATGACGTAGATAAAGGTTTTGTACAGATCTGCCTCTTATATTTAGAAAACGACCTTGTTATAGCACCTAGTATTCTCAGGTTGAGTTGAGCGTTAGATCTCATTGATACCAGAACGAGATTTACAGTGATAGACTGTAATTCATGGTTTGATGGTCATCTGTCTTGAAATAATTCTACACGTCCATGTGTCTACATTTTATCAAGCACCTTCATAGAAGCCGCGTTGTTTTTTCTGAGTGCTGATAGGCCTACACCGGCTACAGGAATGGACATAAGCCAGCACCATTCCCATAAGAGTGGTTTCGGAACGTAAAGTTCTTGAAGTGAAAGGATGAAGATGTCCAATCGGTCAAGGATATCTTCCGATACCTGGAATATAGCAATCAAAAACTGTAAACAAATACACTAGCGAAATATTTAGCTTCGATGCAATGGGTCTGCCTATCCTAATAGAGTAATCCATGTATATAAAATCTAAGGCATAGTTACTTACAAAGGTAAAACCATAATACATATTAATTGCTACCTAACTTTAATGAAAGAAAAACTCATGCGCACTTGATAGCTTGAGCAGTCTGATTTGATCAAACGGCATTAGTATCTGACTAGATAATTTCAAAGTGTATCTTTAGGTGCTTATATAGACTCATTGTAGAGTTTTGGTTTTCTGAAGCTTCTCTATGCTCAGGACCTTTCGAGTAGTGAAGTGTTTGATTCTGCACATCTTCTATCGAATATCTTCTTGAATCGAATGTCTTCTTGAGGGAAATGTTTGAATTCAGTCGGTGAACAGATATTGAGTAAGCTACTGCTGGCTGCGGCAATAATTGAAACTGGATACGGTAGTTAATATTAAAGCCATTGAAAACAGTAAAGCGAAAACACACAGTAAGTACTCTCTTGGCGTATATATCAGTAATTAATAACACCTGGCTAAAAGCCTCTCTTCGAATGCACAATGTGATCAATTTAGCTAGATAACATTGTGAACGATTCATTTGTGAGTTTTTACGACTCATAAAAAACATTCATTCTTACCTTAGCGAGAAGGACAACTGCCAGAAGACCGTGGCAGAATATGGACATCTTTAATCGGGACTTATACGCAGCGCTGAAAACGGCCACACGTCAAGCCAACAAAAAATGAGAATTTAGCAATCCGGTAAATTACGTACCAAAAATGAGACGACTACCACCAGAAGACAGCTTTCATGATATCGTTAACGAATTACTTATCGTTATTAACTTTGAATACACTAATTTGATAAATGAAAAAAAAAACAGGACTATCTATATCCGAATATGCTTTACTGTTACTTTTCATCGCGTTAACAAACCAATAAAGCTCTGGGCTGGAGCCACTGTTATTTAAATGTAAACACATGTTATTAAGTGATGTATTCGGACGATTTTTACACTACTTGACACAAAAAATATTAACTCAAAAACCGCTCGGAAAAAATGTATATATAATGCGATATCTGCACGTCGTGTTTCGTACAATAGCATCGACACTAGCAAATCCTGGAGTCCGTCTCTTTATAGCGTCCCGGAAAACCTGTCAATCCCGGAAGGTCAATCGTTGGACCAGTGAATTAACAAATGTGTTTCAACAATGTAATTCTCAACAATGCGACCGTCATGAGTGGTTAGCCGTTCTGCAATTTGGCACGAATATATCTACAGTCTGAGATTAAATCAGTCCTGTTCTTTAAATGACAGATTTCTTCTTTTAGCAAACACGGTATTTTCAAACGTATGTCTTTTTGCAAACTGGTATCCTTCGTTTTAGAAAACTGATCAGCAATGAAAGTGATCACAGCCGTGATTAGTAGTGATGCGTCCATTTAAACCGTGCGCCTTTGTTACACTCAGCAAATTTATTTGACAGCTTACGTGTACAACAAGGCCCCATTTCAAAGTATACACAGTAAACACGAAGGCCGATTAGTAATCACAATAACCTCAGTTTCGTGCAGTGAAGACACTGCAGCGTTACGCCAGCCACAAGGGGTGTCCAATACAAGCAAGTTATCCTTTTCCGAAATTCGCAAATTGAAAGTACAAATTGACCACATATTCGTCGCCTTTGTCCTTGTCGTATCTATTGTTGAGCCTGTCCGGTTAAAGTTCCACGTGCATTTAATGATTCTTAGGTGCAAGATGCCGCACCTTGATAACGGGTACCCTTTCTCTCAGCGAGTCCGAATCACAAACAACTTCTAATAGTTAAGAGAATACCTTGAAAAATCACTGAAGAAAACCGCGGTTCCACCGCAAATAGGAATAATTGTAATCCAACAGACCTCCAGAACTTGCCGAGTGTCATCGTGGGCAAGTAGCTTGGCGGGCTAGTGCTATTTTGGCACTAGCTTTACACTGCGACTACTTTGGCATTAATGTTTGTTCCTAGTTAAATATACACGACGAATTATAGCCGTTAGAACTGCTCCCGATGCCCTGCTGTTCTATCAGAGTTGTGATGATCGCAGAGGCCTGCAATGCAGCATAAACAAAACATAGCCCGACGCTGTTGCTTTTTCCCGTAACGACTAGTCACTAAGACAACGACCGTGGTACCTCCGGCCTGCGGCGAACTCCTTCGATAGTTGTCGCTTGCAGCTATAGACAATGATTCTAACCGTCGGCCAGCGCCAATTCGTGCTTACAAAGCACAAACACGCTCGCGTAGTACAAGTCGTTCTAGCAGCAGTAGTAGTAGAACCTGGCTATGTGCCCCATACAGACAGGCATTCGAAGAAGTCCTCGATACAACTGACGCTACTCAGGCCCACCGCGACCTAGACCAGATAGCGTGTCGGATAGTGGTCAGAGGACAGCCGAGCACATTCGATGGACCACGGTGGTACCATCAGTTTCACGAGCACTGCCAGCAGCTGCTTCAGAGGTTCCTGTGAGAAGTCAAAGTCCTCGTCGTTACTCGTCAACAATTGCTGGCGGTGGTGATAATGGCGATGCCAATGCCAACACTGTCGTCGGCGCTCGCGGCAGCCGTGACAAAGGACGGCGACGAGTTATATGTTGGGTGCCGCATCGGTACCGCGCGTGCAGATAGCTCACTCGGCTTGACCATATATTAGAAAAATATATTCTAGCCTAGTCGAATGCACAGAGCTGCCTATGTAAACAACCCAGAGAGATCTGAGAGGAGGGGGGACACTACGGACAGAACGAGCGCAGGGAGAAAAAGCGATAGAGAGCGGCAAACGGCAATTGAGGAATGCACCTGCACCTGTATAAGTAGCAGCAGGAGGAAAATGGCATAAGTGCTACCATCAAGGTGGCGGCGCCCACGGTGTTCTGGTGCCGACAACGGGCCGCCATTACGGCATCGATGTGCAGGGGCATAATCAAGGCCGCTGACACTAGAACCATTCGGTAGTATCATCGTTACATAGAGAGCAACTGTAGTAGAAACAATTGTTGTCGCTTTCCATAAATCGTTAGCGAGTACAAGCAGGGCGAGTAGGGGGAACAGGACAAGCCATCGGAGCGAACGGAAAGAAGAAATGAACAAAGATTGCTAACAATGAGTAAACCGGTTGCCGATCGGCGGCCTGCATTTGTGAAAGGAGGAGTAAGGGGGTGAGGGGACAGGAAAACCGCCAATCTAATTGTTGTAACAATAGAATAGTCTATGAACGTAGTACACAACGCAGGTGCAAGAAGATGTCACACACATCGGTTGAGAGAAGGAAGGCAGATGGCACTTCACTTTGCAATCAGCTTGGCTCGTTCAGTCTTGGTAGTCACACACAGCTAGTTCAGTTGCGCGCACCAACTTAATCCGTTAACTGTCACAGTGCAAATCAAAGAAACACACTTCAGACACTAATACAAAAATGCCAGATCTGGAATAGCAGCAGCCGTCTGGACGGAGTGGCCAGCGCACTTATGGGGCCGGCGCTGTAGATAACACAGCTAATGACTCGCCCCGAGAAAGGGTATAACTATTAAAAACAGGAACAGTTAATTAACCCACCTAGCCTGGTAATGAGAGGCAACTCTTTGCCGGTGTTGGAAATCGCTTCCATCAGTGCCTTGGATATATGCTCCGGTCCTCGACGCCATCAAATTGATCTACTTTTATCTGTTTCACGTCTCTCTTATGCTCGTAGTTGTTGCTCAGACAAATCTGCAATGTGGAATTATTGTACAGCGGCCGCTTTTGGCTAACTCCTCGTCTAAGCAACGGCGACGAAGGAGGCCGACTCGTAGCTTTAGGCGACAACGTAATCGACCAATTAATACCTTTCGATAATATACGTTAGCCTCTATTACGAATCTTAGTCTTTTTACTGGATATGGCATTAACACTACACTGTGGCAGCCATCCAAACACATTCACTGAATGACACAGGTATACCCTATACTTTATGTAAAGATGTACACAGTGCTCGAATATTAAAATCTATCAGATCAAACACCGGCTGCTGGCGTTGGTCTTAGGGAATTTTACAGTGATCATCTGCTGTAGGTCAGGGCGGCGCCATCTTGTTTCTTTTGTTTGTTTGGAAACAACCAGATGTATATTCTGCGTGCAGACGAATCGTATTTTGCAGACGACGCTTCCGCCTATCGTAGCGGACTACGGCGGGAAAGAATAAGTCGAACAGATTCCCGCCAAACAGTTGGGAACTATTCCCATCATCATGGAGGATCTAGCAGCGAGTAAAGCCCGCGCGACGGTCGACTCACTCCAACGGAAGTAGTAGCGCGCGAAACTTGTCTGTGGAGAGCCGGCCCGCCTCGTTAATCTGATGCTCTCGTTTTCGACATCGCTGACTATGAACGAGCGAACTACTTGGTGCTGTCGTCTGATTTTTTTCTAATAATAATTGAGCCTGTGTCTGTTTTGTATCGAGTGAGTGCCCTGTCCATCCGCGTGCATCTCTATGTGTTTGCCTGGCCGCGTATTGGTCCGCTCTGTCTAGTCATGCCCAGTGTGGCCTGCAGTGGCCCGATTTCGTGAGTGGATTTACCCTCTCCAACGGATGGCCGCCATGTCGAAGGGTGGTTCCCCGTCTGTGAACTGAGTAGCGCAGAGTGGTGGTGGCAACAACGCCTGGTAGGGGCTCTGCGCTTGCCTAGATTCTCTTACGTATCTATACTTCATTACTGGTACCACAACAGCAGTTAGTGCTCAACTACTAGCAGTCTGTAATGTAAAGAAGGAGAGTTCTTGGTTTACTAGCTCGTGCCCGCTTTGTTCATTGTAACGTTATTATACAATACATTGCCTGCTGTGACTCGTAGTAGCCGAAAATTGCGTCTGTTTCCCAACATTAAAGCTACAAGCCTTCAGCAATCCCGAATAGAGAAGTATTAGAAAAGTTGTCGCCTGATGGTCAGCTATAGTCAATATGGGCTATTGAAGATGGATATGGCCATATGATAGCACTTGTTGCTATTGTCTGAGACAATAAATTATCGGCATGTTTTCAATGGAGTGGGCGATTTTGTTATGTGAACGAGAGAAGGTTGATAGGGAGGCGGGCGGAAAGGGGGGTATCGCCGGTTAGTACCGTCGGCCTGTTGACGTCTAGGGACACGCACTTTGTGGCTTGCAAGCAGCTTTTTTCGTCCCGATCTACCAAAGGAAGTTAGGCGATTTTCGCTTAAGAACTTGCGGACTGTTTTTGCTAAAATTTTGCTGGCTTTGGACAGAAATCAACCTAGCGGAAAGTGACTCTTTTGTCTGAGTTGTTGGCCGCGCTTTGCGCATTCGCTCAACGCTTATCATATATTTTCTTGCTGCCCAGATAAGAAATATTTGCTTCTCCTTGCTACGTTATGCCGTCTCTAGCTGTCAACACCGATCTTGTTCTTTTAGTTTTCTATAAAAATATATAGTATATACGAAGATTATGCTAGGTCAGGGAACAATGCGTTAGAAAATTTTGTGTTGCTGTTACTACCGCATCAGAAGCGACTCCTGCTTCACCTGCACTTGCTCAGTGTTCAATGAATCTTCAGATACTTCTTGACGTGATAATTACACGACGCGAATATAGATTCAGTTGGCAAGAGTACCCGCTTTTCGCTCTAATCATCACCTATGATTGCTCTTCTTTTCGAGAGATGACAAAAGCTGAAGATAACAAAGTGCGTGTGCAAAGTGATGCTCGCGTTCATGCTGTGTTGAACTTCAATCTCCTGAATGGATACTTGTTGTGGTTATGTTTGCGACGGTGGAGGATGCTCTGGCAAGCTTACGTGTTCTAAGTTCATTGCAATTGTCTATTTCTTTCTTGCTATTCTTTGTTGTTGCTTCTGCTACAATCACTATAATTGCTATTGCTGACGTCGTGTTTTGTTAACTCCATCTCCGACCGCCATTGGAAGTTCGTCCCAACAGATAGCCAGACCAGCAAAGGGACAGTGGCAATCATGGCCCGCGACACGAATTTTGAAAATGTCGAACAGGACATACCTGGTAAGTTCGAAGACGTCTGCTTGCAATAGAACGACAATAATTTATGCAATAACAAACTTGGTTTATAAAACTAGTTAGGGCTATCAGAAATCTGCTTAGGTGGCTCGTATTATCAGTCACTTAGTTTGGGTAATTTCGAATTTGACGCTCGGTAGTGTTTAAAACTCAACAACTCAGCAACAGAATGGTGCAGCTGCGAAAAAACAATGAACCGTACCGTGACAATATTAATACGGCTCTACAAGAACAACCAATAATACCAGCGCGCGTGTGCTTAGAAAGGAAACTTCGATAAGTTTCCTTTCTAAGTACTAGGAATCGCTCAACGTCAGTACCGCAGAAACTTCTTCAAACGCAACAACTGTATCCAGCCGCCAATTGTCGCAGAGCCATGTTTCATATTTTTGCATACAGCGTAAGTTTAACTTGTTTCGTTTAGAAATGTAGCTCGGCTTTGCGCGAGCGCCCACATGGAAAATTCGGTTACGTGTCTGTGTAAGTTAGCATCGCAAAGATTGCTGTTCAAGAGATAAAAAAAAAAAATGTTATTTTTTAAGAGAAATGTTCTACCTTCTGATGATCACTGGCAGCAACTACCGTCCATATTCATTTTTCTTTATGGCTTGATTCTTTTCTCCTTCATGAGCCTATAATCTGTGTAACATTTGACCTATAACTTAGTGGAGCGCTGATACGCATGGATTGCCATCCTTTCGATTGGTGACTCTAATGTTGATTTGTATCAATAATGGCGGTTGCTGCTGACAGAAGTCGAGCTACGACCACCGTTTGATCCCTGAACGTTTGCGCGTTAATGCGTACGTTACCTTGGCTAACGCGCTTAGTTTGTTGGCTCATTGCAAGCTTACTTCCTGTGGCTGAAATCGTTTCGGATCTGATTTCCGTAATAATAGCCTGCACTACAAAGATACGATTGGCGAATGTCTGTGAAGTCTGAACGATGCCAATGAATCGTCCATTGCGAGGCGCTGAATCCTTTCCACTGTTATTTCAATTGTTCGTCATAACATTGGCATGTTTTGCAAACAGATCCAAAATTACATACATACATACATACATACATGCCAGTATACGATTGGCTAAGATGTACATGTGAATCTTTGGCGGCAAGGAGTAGCCTGTTAAAACGGAAGTCAACAAAATATGTCAGTAAATTGTTACTTCGTACGCAAAGAACGAGTATTAAAATGTATTCAATGTTTTACAACGGCGGCGTGACACAATCACTCACTGTCATTTACTGTCGTATGGATGTTGGTAAACGGTCTGCAAATGGTGCGCAGGTTTGCCTATGTAGTATTTTTATCGTCTTATGTAAAAGAAGAAGAAGAAGCAAACGATAATGTCAAAATTGCAAAATATACAAACCAAGTTACGTTAGGTACCCTATAGATCATTTTTAGGGTGTCGTATTTGATCGCCTCCATCTCGGCAACGGTCGAGATAAACGCGAAAATTGCCGGGCGCTTGTAACGGTGCCAATGGCAACAAGGAACGTAGCGTGGTTGAGAGTTAAGAGTCAATCATAAAGAAGTACGAATTATGAGGGTTACTTTGAGCATCTTTGTGACTAAGTAGTTAGTTCTAAGTTACTATATGTACAGGTACTTTAAGTACTATACGAAAGTAATTTGGCAAAGGTTGGAGTCTCTGTTCGGTTTAACTTTAATGCTTTCTCTACTAGCAGTTTATTCATCGTACACTCTTCCTAGACTAAAAATTTAGCCTTTTGATGGCCAAATAGAGCGGGCCTGTTTTGCAAGTGTTACTCGGTTATATATATACGTACGAGTAAGCGGAAATATTCAGTGTTTTCCATCCAATCGGACGCGAGACAGTGGCTCATGGATTGACGTTCCTTTGTTAGTGAGAAGATTCAATCTTTCGCTATCCGCCTGCCAGTGACCAACTACTCTGTGTAGCGTTCTCCGTTTTTTTCTGAAGACACCCACTCACCTGATGGTCGCTACTAGCCGTCATGTGATTTCACTGCGGATAGACGGCAACCGTCAGCTAGAGCTTGAAGTGGCAGCGGCGATTCAAAAACCACGACCTTAATTGTCTGGCTATTTACTTGAGAAAGAAAAATATATCCCGTCACGTCCAACGCCAGCAAGCTTGGTTAACTAAATCTGTGACTTTTGTCTCAAAGCGCATCGCGTGCTAGCGTCGCTACTGTCATTATCGATTTGAGAGCTCTGGGAAGGCTTGGACCCTCAAGGCTTTCCAGAGCTTTTACGAAGATGAATCTTAGATACGCGCTGCTGCACGGTTACGTGTGACAGAAAAACCGTCGTTGTACCGACTAGATGGACAAATACGCATCACTAGCGACTTTTTAATACAACACACTTCTACTTTCAGTGTAAAGAATTACTTGATACTGTTTCCCTCTTAGACATTGCTATTGGCCATCGTGTAGTTAGCCAATCCTCTATGATTTGATTTCACGCAATTATTTACTCGTAACATACCATAAAATTGAACGTAGAATGGTGCATTCGGTTGGTACGTACGATCTTCAAGTGTGCAGTCAAGGTCCTTTATGGTTCCTGTAATGTACCAGCGACCTGGACATAGGTATCAGCGTCGCAGCGGCGATTTCGACCTTCAACTATGCTGGAAATTTCCTAGAGCAAGTTAGCGCTTATGGACTATTGATTTCCGCTCATTGAGAGCTTCGTACGAGGAGATCAAAGTGCATTGATACTTCCTACATCGAGGCTAATAGCACCGCTGGCCCTGTTCGAACTTGATTAGCACCGTACTAAAGCTATTCGGAGCCATACTTAATATCACACCTTCAGATAACGCCCATATCGCCGCACTGCTCTGCGAAATTGCCAAAACGGGCCAATATCTCAGCTCGGTTCTGTTCCTTTTCTCGTATAATTCACTACCCGGCTCGTGTTGATGAATAAATCGGGTTCCTTTAAGTTACCTAAAGTCACTTTCGCTGCATGTCCAGCGGACTTTTTGGGATCAGAGCGGTATCCATCTTAAGCATCTTTCAGTTCAGCCGGTACAGTTCTGACCGCTATATTCGAGATTACTCATACATAGCCATTTCGTCCTGACCTTTATCTCGAATATCGAAAGTAGAACAACCGACACGAACAATTACCCTAAAGTTGAAAGCTGTCAACGTAGCCGTCTTTTTAGACTGAGCGAGCTAAGACAGCAATTGTTTACTTATCCCGCTGTTTTAGCTTTCAAATCAGCTAACAAGAGTTTAGTTCCCGACCAGCAGGACACCAGTAGTTTCGTCTGCTTCTTATATCTAGGCCATGTTGCATAAGGAAATTCTCGCTGAAGTAGCGCGGCGCCACGGCAGCAAACAGAGCACCCATATTTCGTTCCATGCAGATATACTTTATTATATGTATTTATCGGTTTGTTGACGCGTACAAGCTGCTCCATCATTATTTGCAAGCAGCGTATATGGCTTTGAAATGGGACCGTGCAGTTGTATACAATAGGCATCTTCACACTAATATTTCTTCTGTAAAAACAAACGAGGTTCTGTATCCGTCTAATAAAACGTTTCAAGCGCTGACTAACGCGTCGAACCGGGACATTTAGAACTGTTATAGTTCAAACGAACAGCCTTAAAGCGACACGCGGTGCAATGCAGTAAAGAAATCTCTACTTTATTTTTCAACAATGATTACACAATCCTACCCGTTTATTTTACAGGATACGCGCTGTCCCACAATAAGCGAACTATTCGGAACAATCTCTTTGAAATAATAACACGTATAGCAGGATGCGATATCCGAACGACATCAATGTCTTGCTTGTTGTTTCGTGTACTGCCAACATCTGTAAGTTGTGCAGCAGGGCTAAATGCTAATATAAGTTCACTTGCGTTTGCTCTCCGATCTAGTTACCGACCAATGTTTATTTTTTACGCTTACTTAAAGGTATTATGCAAAGTCTTCAACTTGTATGGATAACTGTCTTTGTCGCGCTTAGAAACTGCGGAGACTTACGCATTATCTGGGCGTGAAATAATGTATTTCGGTGATGTCGAACGAAGGCATCGTTGGCTGAGGTCAGCGGGGCCCGACAATGCCGACTGGCTGGCTTGTCGAGCACTCGCTGATCTTCGTCAAAAATCAGCTTCAATCATCGATAGCTCAGAACTGAGGATAGACGATCCCTGGATGCACCCTAGAAAAGTCGACCAAGTCAGTAATGTATTTGCGTTCCTGGGGACCATTCTGGTCTAAAACATGTCAAAGTCGATAGCAAATATTTGTCACCATCATGGTCACGCTTACCCTCGAGATAACAGAAGCTAAGAATTTAACTGCAAGTCAGGAAGTGGGCTGCATAGAGCAACTGAGTAGATGATCTTTTAACCCGAATTGCTATATTATCACCCAGCGCAACTGGGTGTCGTTCTGGCTAAATGCGATACTATGGGTCGGTAATGATGACTGGACAAGTAACTTTGTTTTTTTTTAAACGCCCACATATCGAGTCGATATTAATTCAGCCGCAAGCTTATTTCCCGGCTCGACTTAACACTGCAATGCGGTAGTCAGCTTCAACGTTAAGCCGTCAAAAACATGATGTTTTTATCAGAAAAAAAAAAAAAGAAAAAACTGTTTTAATTAACAGTTAATGATAACGTTAATTGCAATCGAATAATTGTTCGCTTCGAATCAGGTCTGCTTAATGTACGGCTAGGTTCTTTGTGTAGAGTGATAGAAAATCGAGTCGCTCTGTCAGCGTACCTATCAGTCAATGCCCCGTGTCCTTAAATAGTTCTACTGCACCGTCTCCGCCTTGACAGGTTCTATTAACTGTTAAATTATTACTATTGGTCTTCTGGACGCGCTAGCGACGTTGGTTACCGTACAAGCCACTAACTCAGTTGAAAATTATAGATTTTGTAGATCAGGATCGTGTCGATGGCGCAGTTTACTATTATTTGCAGACTTCGGACGCTAAAGCGATGGCAACCTTGTAGTAGTTATTGATGATTAATAGAATTGTAGTCTGAGTAGTGTTTTCATTACATCAAGCAGAGCTTAAGCCAGATGTAGCTGAATCGGTATTTATTCATCTGTTAACGTATGCCACCGCGTAGTGCGGGCCTTCATTATGGATTTTAACGGTACGTGCAAGGACAAGTTACTATTACCGTGGCTATGGTCAACCTGTCAGGTCAGGGCGTAGTCGTAGGCTGGCGCAAGGCTCCAGCGATGGCGTCGGCGGCCTATCGTACATTTCTGTCCCGACTCCATTCGTATCGACGCGTTTGCCGAAATTTTCGTTCGCTTTCTCGCGAATCGCTGCCAGTGACGATTACCCGAGGGCTCTCTGCCCGCCCCATTGTCTATAGTTTACTTATACAACAGGATTGTTTCTCCTGCTGTGGCTGTGAACGACCACGGCCAACGGTCCGCCACGTTCACATGCTGCCGCTTATTGCTGCGGGTGCTGTCATGGCTGTTGAAGAGGATGACTATTCTTCTTGTTGCAGTGCTCTCTAGCGGCGCCCACTGTCCAACGCTTAACGCTATTGCCATCCCGTTGTAGAACTTTGTGATGTGACCCGGTTTTACCCTATGTGAGATTTAACGACAGCAGCAGCAGCAGCAGTCGCGGTAAATATAATGGCATGGCAGATGGCGGCTTGCTTTCGACTATGCCAGTAGTAGTACTATTGTAGAAATATGGTGGTAGTCTTAATAACTGCCCTAGTAGCAGCAGCAGCATCCAGGCGTGGCTAGCTTTTTCTGGATCTAACTGACTCTCGTTTAGTTACTGAGAGTGGTCTGGCCGACGAAAAAACCTGCTTTGTTTTTTGCCTATTCAATTTGTTGCTCTCCCGTTCAGCACCGCTCGAGCGTTGCTCGCTTCTGCTACCGCTGGCCTGGTGAAATGATGATGATGATGATGATGATGACCTAGGGAATTCGGCCGGTCGATGACTGCCGTTGCCAATCGTGCCCCAATGACTAATAAAAGCCTCGAGCGGCTCCAATGGCAGTTGCTTGCGATGGAGAAGGGTCACTACTACTACTGCCACCCATCTGTACCTGGATTGACCTGTTCATGTAATGATGAGAACGGGGTATCGGAGTTGACACATGCAAGTGTGTATAGCAGCGGTATGTACATCTATGCAACCATCCTTTTACGTCCCCCGCTTCACGTCGAACTGCCGTTGCCTTTGACCCTCCATCAACACTAATTCAGATCTCATCGGCCAATCGTCCACCCTCTAATAGGTCATTGTGTCCCTGGAGTGATCCCTGATTGCAGTGTGGCACGAGACCTAAGTGACTACAGGGCTATCGAGCGTCATTGATACCATTCACATTATTGATGCGCGTACCTGCTGGTAAATCCTGCGGGCAGCCAACACCCAGCTGCAACCAATTTAGTCTATACGCATTAGCGTATATTGCTTCGTAGATTATTATATCTCGTATATACGGTTCCCGGTATTAACAATGTGACTGGTGCTTAATTATTTTCCTGAAAAAAATATGTATACAGGGCACGGCACCTAAATTGCAGGCTCTTTGTCCTGATATGCATGCATTAATTTGCTACGATGCTGTAAAATGGGAGCCAGCTCTTTTTACAACAGCAAACTGATTATGGAAAGCAAAAATACATTGTTAAAACGATTTCTATATAAAATTTACACGCCCATTAAGGTCACAAACTTCCTGGGTCATGCCAAATCGACAGTCTACCGCATCACAAATAACTATGCGGCTCTAGAAAGGCACAAGGGGGTTCTAACATACCACAACTGAAAATACGTGACACGGAAAAAACATTGTGGACTCCTCCTGTCTCAATCGGGCGTTGGTAAAGAAGACTGATGTGTAGAATTACCATGTATAGAGCGTTATTAACCGATAGTCCAACAAGGCTCTACATGATAACCACGAAAAATCCCAGTTCAGATGCCTTGCTTTCCATGGATATTGATCATATATTATGGTAGAAACATATTAAGCGCAGTATAAGTGGCGAGTGAGTGGCTGTGAAGCGCTCGTTTCGACCGATCATCTAAATCAATACACCTCACTCTGGTAGTAATAGTAGGTTGGCTGATGGTATGAATATCTTGATGAGCTGAGTCGCCGAGTGCTTAGCGTTGACGGAACTAATGACCAATGGAGCAGAGCCGAAAGGGAGTGCTTAAGCAGTTGGTCGACCAACCAGGTTATACCAGAAGCGTAATGGTACCAACAAGAGTTGGGTTCGATCTGTGCACGTGGGCCATGACTATATGGGACGGATGCAAGAAAGAGCTTCACGATTGTTTTCCCCCGAATGGGACCGAGTCGCAGAGTGGTCCTTTTGCCGCTACTTGAGCAACTGGGAGGGGCTCGAACGATTTGTGTCTGCTAAACGAGTATTGTTCGACGAGTTACCGTTAAAGTTTGAATTAAGTGTCGTTTTCGGCTGACGTCCGCGCCTACTTTCTTGTGCTTCGTAACAATGGCTAAAATTCCCAGTTCGAGTTAGTTTCAGTGATCCGAGACTACACGTCAAAAAAAAAAGTCAAGATTCGCTCCCGTATGCGGGTTCAGCAATGGGCGAACACTTGTCAGATTTCCGAGAAAGGACACCAACGCGTATTCTCCACAGGTTGCGGCGCGGTTCAAGGCAAGGCACAACATAGTAGCGAGTTCCAGCTGTGCTGGCACTGTGTAACTCGGAAGGCCGTCGTGCGAATTCGCCAACGGTTATGACTGCCATTAGATAGACCATTATTAATAAGGACGCATTAACTAGCCAGCTTTCCGCAGGCGACGGTGACACGGGTGTTGTGAATGAATGTGGGTCAATGGGTTCACGCCGAAACGATGACACATTGTGTCGGACCAATTCAAGGTATCACGAGTAGTCCTGCCAAAATCAGCTGAGACCCTGGTTTTCCAAACTTATCATCGGGATCAGCCGTGCCGTACGTCAGTGGAGAGTGCACTATTTTCCTAACTAGACGAATAGAGCACAGAGCTGTGATGTGTGCCGGCTTGCATATGAAAAGTACTTCCGTTCCTAACCCGCTAATAATGCGTCCGCTGAATTGCTGCCGCAGAAAAAGGTGGGAGTTGGCTAGAGCGCAAAGGCGCGATCGTGACGAATAGTGCTGTGACAGTAGATTGTGCTCCGAAACGGCTGGAGGTCTCGTCGTGAACTCAGGCCGCAAGACGCCCCGAATCGTGTCGAAAGCCGAAACTCATGCAACTAATCGTCATCACTGCTTGTAGAAGCAACCGACTCCCACCCGACCTGCGCACGAAAAGTCGATGAGAAAGTACGGACAGTGCGAAGGGACGATACACCCACTGGGCGCTACAGGATACCGACTGCGGGATAAGAACACCCCGCTGGGTAAGCGTGGGTGAGTTGATATGGATCAAATATTGTAGCATAATTATATGTCTTTGCAGAGAGAAACCTATGGGCAAGAACCCTAGCTAGAGATTAGTTATAGCTCAGAAAAGAGTACTTACCTTCATAGATATCTTGCCTCATCAAATTATGGTCGGATACGATGTCCACACGAAGTTGCCTTATCAATTATTCGTTATGGATCTTACGTTAGTTATGCAGCGACACCAATATTTTGTTTAGGTACGGCCTGCCGAAGCCAAAAACTCTATTGAAACATCATGTGAATTTAAAAATGTTATATGACAATATGTGAAATTTCCTCATTATTATACAGGTTTCCTCATTATTGTACAGGTTGCGACATCCGAAGAATTGAATGCGGCAATAATATTTCATTAGCATTGCTTGTTATCGATCTCCGGTAGGTAATTTGTATTATTTTGAAGTTTCACGCATGGTCAGGAGCAAACGATTCCGTATTGGCGTCATTGGCAGATTGAGGTGTTTTGCTGTTGGCAATTGCATTTTGGCAACATGGAAGCTTCAGTAACCTACAATCTCACGAATTAAAGTTTGTGGCGCTTCAGGTGCGACTTGAGGGGTACATATTGAAGAGTGGCCGCCCTGATCTGGTCGTCAGATTAATATCACTAGAGACGCGAAGGACAGTCTATACATTCGCTGAAATCACTAGAGATTGATTTCCTGTTGAAATATTGTAGTGCACTCTATTCATATGGTTCCTGTGAACGCTTGGGTGATTCTATATTCGTAGCGACAGCTCCTCATATGCATGAGACACCTACCTTGTGGATGTATTTGGTGCCATCTAACTAAAGCCAGGATTGTAACAACTACAGTTAGTTGATAGGAGGGGACCCGGTCGAGCACTTTGGGATTCTGTTATTATAATGATTTTATACTGCTTGACTGGTCAGTCCGAACAACCAGTTAATTAATCGCTTTAGAACGGCTCATGACACCCTTAGACCCAGTCGAACATTCATGGCCAGGTGGCGATATATCCGAGAAAATTGAATCTTGGAATATTTTCGTAAGAAAGCGAAAATTCCTCAGCCTGTCATAGGGCCCGGCCATCTACGATTCTTTCATAAATAGCCGATCATCTAAACGTCGGAGTACAGGACTCGAAAGCTGTGTAAATGTAAAAACATACCCTTGCTTGTATCCCGGCTGATTTGCATCGTTGCTTTTGTTGTTTACAAAGTGATTTTCTGCTTCTTTAATACACACCGTATTAGCATACGCTAATATCATGGAACTAGTTAGGTAGGTTTTTCAGGTAGGCACATGGAAGGGGAGCGTTCATGAAGACTGCTAATTCAATCCCGAGATGCAGATACCTCTTTGTTTTAAGGTGGCACCTTTCGATATGACGGTAATAAACTGTAAGAAAAAATAGGCCATCAAGGTGCCGAAATCATCTGTAATGCAGGATATTATCAGTAAGAAGAAGAAACGGTTGAAGTAGTTTCGACTGATATCATAATACCATATTCCAATGTAGTCATTACAAATATGGGCCTATAGAGAAAAGGATATTATCGTAACGGACGGTGCTAACTGGTCATGGGCATCAAACAATTTACGATGTCAAACTGTTTTCAATGTTCACATTTGCTTATGCTTCCCTTCCACTTCTGCACGTTTGTGTTTTAATTAAGTGATGATAGGGGCAAGTTCGCGAGGACGCAAGGCAAAAACTGTTTCGGTGCGACGATGTCTGCTCACTCCTTTAATGGTTATAAAATCAAATAAATGCAATAAGGAAATAATGACGAGTCTCACTTGTACCGACTATGTACCGGCAGGAAACGGCGAGCTTCGTCTTGCGTTGGCCGAGTGATTCACGCCCGCTTTGATCGATGGCCCTTTGAGAAATGATATCAACGAGGAAACACAATGTCTATCTCTATAAATTCTACTACTAGACGAATGTGTCCTAGTAAGCTAGGCTTTTCCTTGATTTTCGAAATATCCCCTGTTGCCGTCTTATAAATTCGATATGGCCATTAGGTGGCTATGGGTTTGTGGTGTAAAATATTTTAAGATCACATGGCAGTCAGATATACATGTGTGGTCGGGTGCGCCAACGAGGCAGTCTATGACAATTACTTTACCGGGACCGTTGTGAAATATTGTTGAACAATCTTCCAATTATCTTCACCACAAATGTCCAGGTGCCCGTATACAAGCTATCGCTATCTCTATTTCTATTTTTCTCAGCTACAAACAGAAGACACGTTGTCTGTTCATTCTCAATGAATTGCAATGAGTAGCGCGGCTATAGGCGGTCGAGATAATAGTAATGCGAAGATGAGTAAGCGCTCTACAGATCGTGGCATTGTCTTTGTTAGCAATATATTATATATGTAGCGGCATTGGTAATCTTCGTAGTGTATGTACGTACCATTCATGCATGCTTATTCTGTACCGCTTTGCTGCATTACCGCCTTCCCTGTTGTTTAGTGCCGTCCCGCTGTTCTTGGTCATGGCTCGTTTGCTGTTCGCCTGCGTACTGTAAGTATATATCTGTATTCATAAACCATAGTTGTCAGCGCGGCCGTGTGCGTGTTTTTGCGACAGATCTTATTTGTTATCTTTTCCTCGCTCAAACTCGCGCTACCGCAATCATCTTTGATATTACTGGTGCTGGGATTATTATGTGTGGCTTCGTCTGTGCTTCCTTGTGGCCGTCAAGTCAATGCCGGATGATGATCTCATGGCAGGGGCGTGGCCATTGTGCAGGCCGATGTTATGATGCCGCGTTTTTTCATTTTAGATGGTATCATCGCGAAGATTACGTTTACGGCGCTAAAGATACGACTGCTGATCTCAAGTTTTTCTGCTATGTATGCTGTCGAAGAAAGAAGGGGCTTCTATAGGAGAGATGTTCGTCTATCAAATACATTGAGGAAAAATCTGTCGCACAATTCCAATTTAAAGAATAGAAGTAACGCTGTACTTTGTTAATCTAATTATTATTATTATTATTACTATTATTATTATATTTAGTTTCTTGGCGGACAGATCCCGGACAAAACTAAATTCGTCGTATATCTGCTCGCTACGATGTTATTCTAACGTCTGGTCGCATTGAATAATGATTTTTTGAATACATTGTATAATAATTATGATCCATAAAGAGCCGTTCAATGCTCGTCTGTGTTGACACCTGCGACCTAGTATGGATTACTGAACGGTCCGATTTTCGGCAGACACGATTTCAAGACGACACGACATCTGAGTATCTGACTCGTTGCTAAACAATATGGAACAATAGATACGTTTTATTGGTACGCCACTTATCGACGGTATCCATATGGCGGGGTAGCACGCTATAGTAGCAGATTTATCACAGGTAGACTATGTGGGTTTTGAGAAACGCAAAATGTCGATATACATAGCTTTTTCGAAACGTTATAACGGTGCCCTGATTGGAGTGAATCGATACGAGATTGAATGCGGTGAAACCTGCGAATTTTATTCAAGGTAACACATGTATAGTTGCAGCTAGGGGTGCACGTGTGGCGTACATATCAATTAATCAGATACGTATACTGAATGCCTTTGCGACAAGTCCAATATATTCATTTTCCCTCTGACATATTTCCCTTCCCATCCTTTACGCATCCATTCCAAATCTATGTGCCACTATTCTATATTGTGGGTCATTTGACCGAGATGAGACCATTTTTGCATTGATTAAATGCAGGAAACAATCGGTTTCGTTACTCTGGGTTATCGACAGGTATCCTTTGTTATTTGTTTTGTTAAGCGGCTATTTTTGCCCAATATTTCAGGGACATACTAACGTTGCTGCCAAGAAAAATATCTTCTATGTCGACGCTTGCCGCTACAGCCACGGCTGACACGTTAACGCGTATGCAAGAGGCGTTGCAGAACCAAGTCAAATCCGACTTATTCATAGATACCGGCGTAACGAATACATGAGGTTCTGAAGTAATCCGGCGTAAAACTAAAGCCATTTATAATATACGTTTTGGCCTAGAAAATGCAAGGTCTCATTGGGAAATTATTACTACTTATATGTTTATGTATACTTTTAAAATAATGAATTTCTAAACGCAGTGTTGTGAAACAGTCACAATATATTTGTGTGATGTTAACAGGGCGGCTGCGATCTATGCAGACAGTTGACGCGTATGTGTATAGAACACAACACGATTCGATGTAAGACACTTGCAATGCTTTTTTTGATAGTAACAATTACATATATGCGTTATTAACTAATGAACCGTATCGTGTTGTTGGTTATATAAAAGGACCGAAAGTCTTCACGGTAACCAAAAGAAGTACGACAAGAACATGCGCTGTAGCAACAAGTGCTTGTGTTCAAAAGGCCAGAGACACGGAAGCGAATTTGTTTGTAGTGGCTGCTACTGCTGCCGGGGGCTATTACATTCAGCGTAGTGTTCAGTGCGGCGTGACACATGGTGAGCTGTTGATTAACGAAAGAACCTGCGTTTCACCTAACAGCCGGCCACCTATGAGCTTCTTACTGGCTGGCACAACGAGACCTAACCGGGATGACTATGGGAATGCTACGAGGTCATATATATGACCTCGAAATCATTTACGTGCCCAGACAGAAAGATTAGATTCTGTGACCGTGTCCTGGACGGCTCAATGGTCCACTGGCATATTCACAGTTTCTTGTGACTTCAGTTTCACTTGACATATTTATTCACAGATACTCAAATGATAACCGAGATAACCCTGCTCAAATTATAGACGATGACCCCGGATAATTGAACACGTTCGTCGAATGGAAGGGTCACTGTTAATTGTTGCCCCTATTGAAGTCATCAATTCTGATCGGACGATAGTTCCGCACGACTACGGTCCCCGTTTCCTACGTTGGGCTAATAAACGCTTTCCGCGTGAACGTTGCTCGAAATATTCTCTTTGAAAGAGGCACTCGTAAAGATAGCACTTACACGTATATATTTTGATAATAATAGCAGTACTATCTTATTGTCGTAGTCGTTACCGTGGAATTTACTGACAATAATTAGCGCTTATAAGGGCTAGCCTGGTGGGCATCTAAATACAGCCTGTCGAAGCCGTCTAGGTGTAACACAGCATCAGCCTTCTACTTGAACCGAAGCAATAAACAGGTAGACGATATAAACTATTTCCTACGATTGACGCATGTTCTTTTGTATTGGTTTCTTGCTCAGGAGTTTACTCTAATTTACACTTTTCTATAGTCTCTTCGGTAAATCTGCGTCGATTATAAAACCGGCGAAGGAAATCCGACGCTCCTTTTCTGCACATAGAAATATTGTTTCCCTCTTCGAAGAGAAAGGAGGTGTGAATATCGCAAGCGCAGGCCTAAGTTTGACGCCACCGTAAATGCGTACATACGTAATCTTTCTTGCTCTTGATGCCCGACGCTCGAGGCCTGGCGATTCGATCATCGCCGTGGTGGCTGTCTCTGCTGACGTGGCCTCTGCAACAATACGCATGGCGATGAAATCATCATTTGTTAGTTATAGAACTGCGATGACCTAACTACGCAGTGTATGGTACCGCACACGACGACAACTGTTTATTTCTTCTTGCTCGTCATGAGTGGATCCAGGCAGTCGGCCAGCTTATCCTCTGTCCACACACTCGTTATTTTCTAGCCTTCTTGTGTCTGACGGCAATTACTAAAACAGCACTCGCCGCTAGTTGAAATTATATCTGTCTGCTGGCGCTGAAGTGTCATAGGTTCATACGAGTACATTGGCGGCGTGGCGTCTCTGTTTGTAGCAGCTGGGACGCAAACGGCCGAGTGATGACTGTAGTGGTAGCAACGCTAATAGGAACAACAGTGACGATCGCTGCGCGCCTGTGAATTTGCCTTCTTTCCAAATTCTGATTTAGGCTGTCACCCACCGCAAAATACTATCGCTATCACCGGTGGACGCCAGCAGCGCTGTAGTAGTCACTATTCCCTTCCTACACTACCAGCTATACATGTGAAAACAATCAACGCTAATTATTAGCAGTAACGCAGTCCCACCTTCGCCGTATCTCGTTCCAGGGAATGCTTTTGCCGAATGCACACAGCCGCTGCATTGCTTGTTCAACAAACATTTACGCTGGTAGAGGCGGTTCGTATCGGTCTTTTCCGATGATTAACGGTTCTATTGGCAGAGATTTTATTGACGTCGGATTAAAACCTCACTTTGACGTTCGAGGCACGACACGTAATGGGAAAACAGTTCAAATCGCCTTAAGGTGTCATATCGTGCCATTGGGACTGATAACGGACTAGCGATTTACCCTCCTAATTGCTTTCGCAGTGATGTTTTTAAGTACGTTTTGTCTCAATCTCAGAAACTGAGGTATTGATTGCACACGTAGTCAGACATGAAACTACCGACAGTACTTAAAAGATTTTTCTGCCTGTCGCCTGATGTTCGTGTGCCAGTAAGTTACCCTATGCCCTTTTGCATCTACACTAGGCCGATATGCAATTACGGCTGTTGTTTTCACGTGAGCGTCATTGGCATTACGAGTCGAAGACTTGTCTACGAACCAACAAGCGGCCTGCCTACACTTGGACGTAGCTACAATAGCAGCATGAACCGTTTACGACGATTTTCGGCCATCATCTTTATCACAGGATGATCACCATCTCCGTGGTCTACGCGACCGAAAATTCACTATACATTGATAGGTACGCCGGCCATTATTGTTCTATGGTACTAATACTTTACGGAACTGGGGGGTGGTCAAACGATCTTGTACCAATACGAATTTTGCCAAATCAAAACCTCATACTAGATCTATCTGTTAGACGTGTGGGCGCATGTTCATTAGAAGGCCTCTCAGGAGGTCGTTTCGTGTTCAACGATGAATTTGTTTCAGCGTTGGATATTCGGCGAGATCTTTGTGCTCTCTTGTATCTGTCACCGCTGCTGTTCTACCCAAATAGACTGGTAAAAATAGACTGAAGTGTTCTTCCTGTACTACCCAAACTTCCCATTCGTACTAGACTAAACGGAGGAAGGCAGTGTGTTTGAGGAAGAAATAATTTTATATCACAGTCTATTTATTCGTCCCGTAGACGAGTGCATATATACAGGTATCGATATTGAGTCACGTCGAGTAATATCGTAACAAGTAGTAGTTCTCCTTCTGGATGGTCTCATTTACCTTTATATGTGGGTCACTATGCCCTGGTTAGATCAGTGAAGATTTTTCGTATTATACAAAGCCACTAGCCCGGGTTATTTGTCCAATGGATCTGTTAAATTGTCCGATAATTAATAATCGTTAGACTTACTCGCGCTACCGCCTAGGGGAAAAACAGAACGATGTGTTGTCATTGCCTATACATTCGTTATCGTTGCTGTTAACACAACAACATGTTTACTATAGTGCTACCGTGCTCGGCTATGCCTTGTTTTCGCCTTTGATTATCAGCGACAGTTGAAACGTCAGGATACGTTTCTTTGACTGATTTATGGGGGTCAATGGCGAGTTACCTGTTTGACGAGCCTATATATTTTTTCCTTTTCGCCTTTTTCCGACGTTAAATCGAGGCTAGTCCGATCGCAATCGGAACACATTGTTTTTCTTGTCGGTAATCTTGGTTGAAGCCATCGCATCGAACACGACTTTCTCTGACGTATACCACCTTCATTAGTGTTGACGTTCATCATTTACCAGCGGTAGTTGGTTTTTACCGGCACAGAGCAGACGATACAGTAGCTACGTTCCTGAAAGAACTTAGCTTGTTTCGAACGCACTTCGTGAGCTGGGTGGCGACATCGGCAAATATGGTTTAATAGGTTTTTATGGTTATGTGAGCATACCAGGTTTCATACGGCGAAAGGCCCTATTATGTGATCTTTCACGACGACGAGCAGGACTTAGTTAAGCGTAGTGGTGATGACATTTCCTCTGAATGGCCAAATACGAACATATGCTTAATGATCAGAAATGTTCACTTATAAGAATGGAAGCCTCTTTCTCGAAGAAGAACTGTTTATAAAATAAATAAATAATTCTCGGAGAGTGTTTTCTTTATGTTAACTCATAAAACCGCTGTTTAAAACCCAGTTGATTATTTTATCCCGCATTTGAATTGTAGACTTTAACGTGTTTGTAACGCTTTGATGTTCTTTTTTACACTATCCTGTAATGCAGTACTTTGTCTAATCAGAAAGTCGTGTTCGTATAATTTGGTCCAATGACCTACATTAAGAAACTAAATAGAAACATAGATGAAGCAGAATTCGGTTGTGAAGCACGGCGAGACTCAGCTTTGGACGACGCTATTTCTACCTCACAAAGTACAACGGAGAACAAAAAAAAGGCTCAACTAATTTTTCGCCGTAGGCGAATTGTTCCGCCGAAATAATTTCAAACAAGCGTCGAATACTACGTATGTATACACAAATATAATGCCATATATATATATACATATATGAATTCTTACAGCCGCGATAACTTTAACGAAGGGCATCCTTCTATGACGTGTCTTCTATCGATACTTCACTTAAGCGCATGTACGTATTAAACGTAATGACATAAGGGATAAAATACGAGTCCCTGGCAATTCGTGTAACACTGCTTAGTATAGTAGTACATCCATGCGTTCCAATAAAGGCCGTGATTGAACATCCCTACTAAACTTCTATACTAGTCAGAGCACGCTTCAGGTTCGATTCACTTTCGTTCCTTTTCCCCGGGGGCAACCGATGATTTGCTGCATTCGAAAAAAAAAATATATATATATATTTATTCTAGTTTTTATCAAATTATATAATATTAACGTTATATTAGTTGTTTTATGTTTCATCGTAGCTAACTACTGCGATGGTATAAGTGCTTCACTACAAGCCGTCGACGACTGTGCCCCGCTAGGCGCACTCTTGGGTATCGCACTTCAAGCCTATTTGAAGCTCTGATAATGCGGTGTTCTATAGAAAATAACGTTACAATTAGACTGGAGCTTCGCTATTAACGTAGCGTAATGAACTGGTTGCGCCGATATGAAACTGTTTTCTAATTATCACACGTTTCAAGCATCAAATAATACTGCATTAAAACTGATGTAAAATCATTCATTTTAAATTAGATTGGCTTGACTATTTGTCAAGACTGCGCAGCTGATTTGTGATGAAAGTACGTACGGGTACGTAAGTTGTTGTCAAGAGGTATAGCAAATCAGAATGGACAACGCTGATTTTTCTGGCGTAGGTTTGTCCAGTGCCAGGCCTTAACGCCGATCTCATGAGGGTCGACATTTTTCCGGTTCTTCTTACTATTGTACGTCAGCCCCGTAAGCTGGAGTCCGCAGAAATTTGGACCTCCCTAGTAAATCCTAGGCAAAAAGGTGTCAGTTCAATACAAAATCTACGAAAGATGAAAATCGATAGATCGCAAGCAAGTTTTACAGCCTGACGCTCCGAAATGGTGGAACTCAGCCATGCTATCGTGAAATCAACACCTGAATTTTGCACAAAGTTGTGGTAGGAAACTTTAAGTTTAATGGCAAGCAATTGCAATATTTAGCTTGTTCGCCAGAACGCCATATGCTACGAAACCCATTACCCGTTTCAAAGGTTTCTTTGGCATTTTTTTTTTATTCATTCCGCAACTAACAGTAATAGCATTTAGTAACAATTAAGAAGAATAAGAATTCTATAACTACGTGTGGTTTTTATGCTAATTACAATTTAGTTCTATTACGTGTGTTGAATCAATAGCGAGCAGATGCTGCTGTACCTTTGTACAGCCAGCCGTGAGAAAAACGTAAATTCAAAAATGTAAAAACCTCAAGGTCTTTCGATGTATATATTCTATGGTCGTTTTAAGGTGACAATGCACATCTGTGCGATGAAAATGGTACACGAATTAGAAAAAAAAAACTAGGACTAATTTAGAGAAGCCTAAAAGTAACATTACGCAATTTGAACTCTGATAGCTAATAAGAGTTTGTTACATGTGCTGGATTCTCCGCAAGCGAGCTGATACTGATCATCTACGTACCCCGTTTTTGAACAGATTCACTCTAATTGTAGGATATGTTACGTAAAATAGCGACGTCTCACTAAGCTCAAATGCTTCTTTCACCTGTTCAAATGGCATTTCATACATTTGTAAAATACTCTGTTTACTTTTATTCTAATTATGGGTGATCGGGGTATTAGAGGCCTTCGTCAAGGCCTCTGATTTGATTCCACAGTGCCTGCCACTGGTAGGTATACGCGTCAATGTTTTCTTTATTCAAATATTGAACGCTTATTAGGGGTCTTTTTTGCCGTGTTTGGTTAAGAGAGGTGCACATTTTCAACAGGTTTACACATTATTCAATTTGCTCTATTAGTCATTGTTGATATTAGTTGAAACTGTGCTCCCACGCCAACTTCATTGCGAGCAGTGATTACTGCCGCAGTAAATCAAGTTTACGGGCTGCCATTAGTGTCAGAGAGAAAGACAAAAGTACGGCTATTTTAGCTTCCACAGATGGCAATATCTCGGTCGAGTCGAAGCAAATGTATCGCTATAGCGATAATGCGGGTTCCTGCTACTAGACTAATTGTTTCATAGTACCCGTATGCCTCGATACATGTGCACGTCGTTCGTAGACATCCGGGTCTAACTTCAGGGGTAGTTGGTACAATTTTAGTCACCAACGCGGGGATCTTTCAAACAGAATCTAAGGTTGGAGAGAACGTATATTGAATTAGGGTAGCTCTGGATGGGCAATAGACCTATACTTCACTTCAATTTGAAGTTGTGTATTTTTATCTAGATGGAAAACAGTATATTGGAGACATAGTGGGGCAGTCGTTCAAAACATAAACGGAAATTGACGTGTTTTTACGTTTGCAAATAATAAATATAGTAATATTCAGATGGCTGGCTGGCTGGCTGGCTGTCAATACCAAAAGATCTTACCTGCCCGTAAGATTCATAACTAAATACATTACCACAGCAGTATCACGGTGGCTCCATTTTGAAACCCAGCCACAACAGTAGAAGAATAAAGTTACGTGGTGTGCGTAACTTGTAAGTACTAGTTGATGAACAAGTGCTGGCTATGCTAAATATCACACATCGTCATAAAATGAGGATGGAAAATCTATCGCGGACCGTCGGGTGCAAACCATGTGAGGTTCTAATCCGGCGCATTATTGAGTAGGATATTTTTGATGAGGCTATAAAAAATGTATGAAAACTGCTCTGTCTTGCGATTGGCTTCGTATGGGTGATGGCTGAGTCCTTCTAGATGAAGCTGCGAACTTTTAGGTGCGCTAAAAGCTTATCTATTTCCACTATGCGGTGGCATAGCGCACATCGACTAATCAAAGTCTGGCTGGCATCCGGAAAAAATGCATCATTGGGCATAATTGCTATTGCCCTCCAGACTTTGCCAGCCCTAAGAATTGACCTCTGTATCGCCTAGTAGGTTGTATCTTGTATAAATCGTATTGTGTAGCGTAGAGTGAATGCGCCGATAATTCGTTAGTCCATCACTTACTGCCTGTGCAAAACAAAGCCTTACTGGTCCTGACCGGCGGAACTTGTCCGTTCATTCTGTGCAATAGGTAAAGCTCAAAATATGAATACTTAACACATCACACGCCATTTTTCTATCGGAGATACGCTTGTACTTTTCGATATCGGGGTCTTCTCACTCGCATATCGTCTCTCGGGCCTTTACTGAATGGCAGTTTTGGTAAACCATAAAAAATAAGAAGATTCGAGTAGTTTACGAGTATGAACTCCATCTTAGAACTACAGTCGCGAAGACGGTATAAGTCTTATATTCGGCGAAAATCCTAGAACCGAAAACATCGCGTGCAATTTATTATAAGAAAAATCGGGCGGAAAATTTTGAGCCTGAAATCTAGTCTCGTAGAAGACTTCCTGCGAAGGTGGGAGCCGACCCATCTCAAAGTGCACGGATGTTAGTGAATGTAAATTACTACCTGTATAAATTACTTCAATTAACTTAATGAAATAAGATAAAATAGACAAATGGGTGTTGCATGATTTTAGCAAAGGTGAGATGCTTCTTTGTGCTGGCTTTCATGTTACAAGAGTTCAAATCGTAATTTGTGATGGAAACACGAATCTTTAGCGATAATCGCAGACGGTAATGTCGGTGGCCATATATAATTAAATCGGCGGAACGTAACCCTGAACTGTAAAACTGTGTTGTATTTGTTTGTTTGTTGGTCTTAGCGCAAATTCTATCTACTACAGCTTCATGGGTCCTAGTTCATTGATTACCGCTGACGGGTACTGCCAACGATTGCAGGCGATTATAAAAAAAACTCTGCATCTAGTAAAAAAAAACCGTAGGTACGTCCTATCGCACGACAAGGCGACAAAATGCAAAAATTCCAGTTAGAGGCACTTTGCCATCCATTATATCTGTTAAAGGTTGATCCTACAGTTATATAAATTTTTTTTCAAAATTTCAATTCTTTATAGGAAGATTATTCAAGTCCCAGTATAATATCAAAGTTATCTTCGAGGTATTTTCGTACCCAGACATCTACTACAGCGGCAAAAGATCATAGATAGACTAGAGAAAGCGTACTAACATTTTGACTCCAGTTTTAGTGATTCACTTAATTTCAGCTCTGTTATTGATCTCTGATTAGTACAAGTCTAGGTTTATTTCAGCTCTGTTATTGATCTCTGATTAGTACAAGTCTAGGTTTTTGGTACTGTTTTTATCGCTTGTATGCGCTCGCCTTGTGTCTGTTTTCTATGGACCGGTGACTATTGTTAAAGCGATTCGTGACGGCAACGTGTTTTTCTTCTCCGTTGTACCCTATAAGGCGTTGTCCTATCGCCCACTGTGTTTGACGGGTCCATCGATTCAAGGATATCCTTATTGCAGCTAGTGACTAAAAACGACGCTTCGTCGGAGAATCTAAGCGACGAAGTTAGCGAAGTCTGAACCAGGGAGCCGAAGCCTTTTCAGCTAACGGTCTTTTCTCTATAAACAAGTTGATGAACAAGAATTACGACGGCAGGCCACGTCAAAAATGTTTATACGCGTTTATACTGTACATTGTAAGACTGTTACAAAATTACACCTGAAAGCTTTCACAATGACCTAATTTTCATTACCAAATGAGATCAAGCGAACAGTGTTGTTTCGTTCTCTTATTGCTATGCCCCCGATAAATTAGTCCTCTCATTTTGCAACGTTTTCGATATGTATGGCAGTCGAGCAAAAACCTGGAATTACTTGTGCAGAGAAGATAGGCTACGGGTAAAGGCTAAAGCTAGCGGCTAACGACAGGCTCGGACGATTGTTATATTTTCTTTAAGTACGAACAGTACTAAGTATGCTGCCACCTATTTTTTAACCCCTTAGAATGTTACATGCTTAGACTCCACGCCTGTAGAATTAAGAAATAGGGAAAATGGCCGGCCATATCATGAGGACTCTTGTATAATAACGGCAGATATTTCATCGACATAATGTACATGTAATTTCAATTGTAACTTTCATGAATGACGACCCTCGTCACACATCTACCCGTACATAGATTACATTACTATCAACTACTATCAAGACTTTTACACTAAGAGAACCTTCGATCAAAGAAAATATACTATTTTCAGCGTATTCGTATACTGTTGTTGCTTAGTTAGTTAAAAATTCCCGATTTTGGGAAGTCTGCGATGGTCTATATCATCCTGCCGCTCTGTCATCAGTTATTATAATTACTACTATTATTATTACACTACCACCGGCTTCCGAGATGCATCAGTATATCAGTGTGGTTGTCTTCATAATCAAATGTCTGATCTTGAAGCTCGTCAAGTGAAGGGAATTGATCTCTGCTTAGCGTAGTAGGCCGTATTCCTTTTTATTCTCACGACACCAAGCAACTTATACAGGGGCGTGCATAACAATGCCACTTCTAGTAATAACAATGCGAGCGTCTAGAGTGGGGTCAGAGAATTGTCTGATAGGCTAACCGATCACGAACAAACATAAGGACAACAACAGCTCTAAATTCGAATTTGCCTCGTTACCGAAGCGACTATGCGAAGTGATGGGAATGCCTATAGCGCCGTTTATACAAGCGGGTACGGTCTTCTGGCTGTTTATTTTGACGTTGTTGCGTTACATCTTGATGCCCCTGTTTGCACCGTATGAAAAAAACAACAAATCTTTACTTCGATGTACGTCCTAGTCTTTATTATCAACATTGTATAAGAAGCAAATTACATTGGCGGTATTTCATCAAGGTGCTAGGTTTTTTTTTTGGTATGTGTTGTTACATTACCATAATTATGCACACGTAGCAAGTGAGAAAAGCATTTAATCTGAAGATTGTATCATTGTACTGAAGAACTGCGTTTTCAGTACTAATGATTTGTAAAGGCTGTTAACGAATTTCTAGCCTAGCTTGTTGTTTTAAACGGTTGGCCATGTAAGTCGTCCTTGGCCAAGCGTGTACAGGGAACCTTATTATGTGTCTTGTTGCTTTCAGTATGCCAATATCGTAAACCATCTGTGCTCTATCTGACTGCCATAGTCCACTTTATCTGTAACCTGAATTTGCGCGATATGAATGATATATATACACTTGAAGATTTTGTCTACATCGAACAATAACATTTACTACACAAAACAGAGAAAATGCCGCGGTGATGTTCGAGGTTGAGGCAAATTTACTGAAGTTCAAAATGAATAACAGTTTTTGGCCTATACGAGACTAACTAATATTTTGTCCATCAATTTGGCCATCAACACATGTACGTACCTAGATAGGACAACCAAAGTGAGGAACTTCTGTTTGTCACAGAGTGCGTTGCCATTGTTAGTTCTAACATTCGTGGACTGTTAAAATGCCTGCGCGGTGGCCGGCTGATTGTATATCTGCATTGAAATAGACTTAGGGTAGGCGCAACTATATAGGATAGATAGTGTCCCCCAAGATTTTTACGGACGCCACTTGTTTCTTTCTTTTCGTACTTCCTTACCTACCTTCCTCCGTTCTTCCCTCTCTACCTTGCTTCCTACCTCTCCCTTCTGGCAGGAGGGAATTGTCACGCGATGATTGATGGACGCTTATGGATGGATATCGTTGTAGTCTCTAAACGGCTATGCCGAACTATTCTGTCTTATATTCTTCTCAGGTTATCACTATCATTTTACTTAGCATACGAGCTCCACCCTAACTCGTCCGGTACTCTTGGGCCCCTTGATACTTAAAGGGCAGCCATACGAATAGGATGAACTCTAAACAGTGTAGATCAGCGGAAGCAAATGCGGCGTGGGTGTGTTACGGCTTATAGTAGCGGCCAACTTTCACTTGCCGCAGCTGTAGAGTCCTGATATGTACGTATCTTGAGGACGGTCTAAAAAGAAAGTTAGAGAAACTAGTTCAGTGCTAAGTACGAAAATTTCCCCTCCTAGTTGTCTAGCTATTTTTAGCATTATCGCATCGTAACTAGACACTCGAGCAACGGATGCAACTAAAAGTGTTAGAAGCTCGCTCATATTTATTCGTTGTCCTTCTGCGAGCTTTTAATTTTCGGTTGATCAACCTACAGTTAAAAAAAAAACTTCTTTTTTTGAACGAACTCGATATTCATAAACGATAGAAGTTATCTGCTACCACCAACTACACTTATATGAAAAAAAAAAAAAAAAAAAACGTTTGTCTTTTAATTAGCTCGGATGGTCTGTTCCTGTCGGGTTGTGATCAGTTATCAGATCAGACGTGCTTTTTCAGAACGGAAAAGACTCGTACGTGAGCCCGCGGTTTCAGATGAATAGGTTTGAAACTTTTCGAGGTCATACTCGGACGCTCAGTCGCTAGTAGAGCCATTTAGAATTGTGGCCGAGATTAGGCGTTTGAGCAGCAGGACGCAATGAGACCGTTAATTGTGCTTAGTTCCTGCGGCATAGTTGGCTTACCCAACAAGCACAATAAGCCGTTTCCGCAGAAAATCGAAAAGGGCAAGCCGACCAATTGCTAGTCCTCGTAGCCTCAACTACTGCTACAGCCTATGGCCTTAACCCCCGGGGGAACAATGGCACGCTGTGCAATGGCTCCGCCCATCGAAAATTCTCGACCCAGAATTCGTTCATCCAACTCCCACACACATATTTGTATATGTACGTAGTACGTTCAAGCCCTTGGTCATTTTATAAATGAGAAAAAGAGAAAAGTATTGCGCATAATGACAACTGGATTAATTTGTCGGAGCTAATCCCGCAGCACCACACCGGGGCCTCTGGAATAAAATGAGGGAATGAACTCATTTGAAAACTAGCGTTGGCCTTATAGAGCGCAGTTGTAAAAGCGAAATAGTCTATGGCAATATTTAAGCGTGTGAATGATGTACTCGATGATAATGAAAAAAAGGCTATCAGTCTAACTGTATATTCATGCATAATAGTAATCGGTCATCAACTTGATCTTCTAAATGGGTCTACTCAATCCCTGCCTATGGCCTAACTGTGCGTTGCACGGTTTATACAAGCGCGTTCTACATAAATTATTCGTACATGATGGCATACGCACTAAATGAACGAGTTTCATAGACCAACTTCATACGGCTTAACTCTAATAGAACGTTACTCGTCAACTGATTTAGTCTACTTACAACAAAAAGAAACAGACAGATTGATCTGTAATAGAGATTTGCTTCAAGAGATTGCTCGCTATTGACTGTACTGTATGCCACTCGATAGAGCCTATGTACCTTGTTGACAGGTAAATTAGGCACGACTAGCGAGTGTAAGGTTCCTAGTGATGCGTTAATGGCGCGCAGGTCTAATTTAAGCCTCGCTAATACCCTGCTGCTGAGTCCATCGTTAACAGCAGTTCTGCCGTTTCAACTACTCTGCTTTGTCTACTGTATCCTCGCTTTTCAGTGAAGGTTTCCTTGTACAGCTCAAAATAGTAAACGAACAGACGAATCGTTTATATGCATTTATACGAGGACTGTACTCCACCTATTAACAGACTTAATGATTAAAAGCATAATAAATATGCTTCACCTTGGATCTTTTTCTTCGTTCAAACCGTGTTTGAATAGGGGCCTATACTTTACGAACGGCCGACCGACCGACCGACCGACCGATCGGTCGCGTTCCCTCAGATTTATCCGCCTAGTCTAAGCAAGTCAGCAACAGTCAATCTAAACATCAGCTTAGTAACGTGCATGGCGTCTACGGCGCAAGGCCATAGCGTGGTTAGCCTTCCACTTAGCGCTTGATTGTTCCTGGTGGTCATTTTTTCCGTGACCTAAGCGATTTGGTATATTCGTATTTGCGTGATTCACCCTGTTGAAATGGGATCGAATTTATCTAGCCGCTTTCTTTGTAGTGGCCGATCGTCAGCTGGCACGATTGATATATAAAACACGCGGAACAAGAAAGCTAGTCAATGGTAAAAGCGGGCCCCGCTTTGTAGGCATGGAATAATAAAAGGACTGAGTAACCTATAGTTGGCGAAATACAGCACTGCACCAACTGTTTGAAGGACATCGATAATCAAAACAACAATGTAACAAAGGATAATATGATGAATGGCATCAGCTGTGCCCGAAAAAAACCGTGCAGTAAGCCTGCGTGCAGTTTGGCTTGAAAAATGTTTAGCTACAAGGTGCACGATTCGACGCTCGCTAGGCGCTCTCAACGGTACTGTTCCTGTGTTATGACTCGCTCGGAATCATGTCCTGCTAATCTTGGAAATGATCGATGTAGTCTTTGTAATCTACGAGGAATTTGGACTTTTCAGCGTCTTATACGGTTGTGGTTTTGTATTGCGCGGACAGCACAGATGACGAGTCTTTAGGTACGACAGAATGTAGATGCGAGTATGTATAGGTGGTACGTCAGCGCGTGCTTGTGTCTGTACACGATGCACATAGACGGCTGTCTATCAAACAGCTTTTCACACACTCTATACTGGAGGCGATGCCGGTTAAATGAGTAGTCTCAAAGAAACGCTACATGCGACCCCGTTCATGGGTGACCCCAGCCAGGGGCAAGACGTCCGGAAGGAAGCCATGCCAAAAGCATGCGTAGGATCACCGACAATGCTCGAACGACAACTACGATTAGTGCAGTTAAGCAATGGCGTGTTTATTTTATATGTTAATATTAAGTTTAAAATAATGCTGGTGTGCTCCTAGTCCCTAGGGTGATAACTGTTTATGCAGAAAGATTACCTACACACAAATCTCGTAGGTGGTATATTAGAGAAGTAGACATCGGGGTATCGATGGTAGAGATAGCAGATGTTTCAATCGCTTATAGTAAACGTGTGTAATATTTTCTCTTGTCTATCATCGTAAGTGTGATATGAGATTAGCGGAAAGACAGAAGGGCTTTTGTTGTTTTTATCGATCACAGTTTGCTTCAGGATGATTACCTATGACGCCTATATTTTAACAATACGCGTGTCTTAGTTCGCTATGTCAAATAATCGCTTGAAAAGAGTAAGTCCTATCGTTTCACCGATTGTTCAGGTATCGGCTATTGTTAATATGGTCACATGACTGTATAAACGATACAATTGCTACTGTTGTTTAATATTTTTTTTCTGTAACACCTTTGCTACCTGGTGATATGCGACCTGAATTACGTGTTTGTATTATACTTCACAGTTTATCGTATTTATAGGTTCACGAAATGGGCTTAGGTACTTGAACGGTCTCTGCCTAATGATACTAAATACACTTGAAAAATTATATGCATGCAAGGGTCTAATTAGCCATGTTTGGAGCTCTACGTCCGGCGTCAGCGTCGGCATTCAGGTCACACCACTGGCTTCCAGCACGAAACGAATCGTATGTCGATGTTCGAATTCGAACCTAGGCCATAACGTGTCTCTAGAATTAATAGGCAAACACTTTATCTACTAAGCTATCACGCAGAATTGTTCGACTAAAACCTAAACGTACTTAACGGTCTTCATCGTCGCTAGGTACGTTGTATACGTCTGTTTGCCTGCACATGTGCTTGCTAACTTTATCAAGCAAGCTTAGAGGCTTGCATTGTCAAAAAAAAAAGAAAAGTAAGGTAACACCTTTGTTAAACGGTCGTTCTGCTCCAACAATGTCATCTGTCTATTAATATACGGACACCGTGATGCACAGGCTATTCTGAACTGTTAGCGGGCGCCCAAACGTCGAGTCGCACACATGAAACGATGTGCTGCCCTACGAAACATGTGCTTCTAGGCTGCCTCGCGTGTATTTGGCAGTGCTCTCTATGGGGACTCTTCGAAGCATCGGTTTGTATTTTAACTGTCAGTTTGCGGCCAGCTAGTGTGCCTATTTGGTTTAGTGCCTGGCAGCCGCTGTTAGAAATGCTATATGGCCGGGTACTACTAGCAGTAGTCGTGATAGTTAGCTTCCTAAGAACTTCAGCGCAAATGCCCGAGTCATTGTCCTTAAGTGAACTAAACGGAACCCGTTGTCCCTCAGTCTACCCCTTTCTATCTCCGTCTGTTTTTCCGTCGCAGCCCGCGGGATTTAAACTCGTAGGAAGGTTACTATGGCCGGCTAGCTTCACTATACACTCAGTGGCGAAGAGAACGGGAAAAATGATGAGAGTTAAGACGTTAACCTACTACGGCTCGTTACTACCCTCTAATAGCAGGATACAGCTTACAGCTGCTAGCAGCGATCATAGCCCTACTGTTTTTAGGCCATGCCATACTGCTGTCTGCGCAGGTATTCTTCTAGCAGATCGCAGGGTATTTTCCTTCTCGTTCTATGTTTACTTCGTCCTGCGCTTTTGCAGCTTTTTCGTCCACTTCGCCAGTAAGGCCCTTTTTCATAGATCGCACTCGTACACACAGACACAAACGTTCTCTGCAATGGAAATCGGCAGGATGGCTTCGCTGGCAGAGTCTGGCTACTTGGCATGGACACATATTCTGTATAAAACTCGTCTGCTAACAACGCACTCACACACGAATAGTGCGTTCGTCTGCTATTTCTCCTTGTCTTCCTTCTCGCATTACTGCTACCTACGTCTGGCATGATAACAGCAGAAGCGGCATCAGCCGCTCATAGGTCCAGCTGGACGCCTGCAGAGGCAACGAGCAGTCAGTCAGACGTCTGCGCATTTGGTGATCTGATGAGTTGGGCAGAGCTCGTTTTTGTCTCAGATGTTTGTTCCTTAGCGAGTTGACTTGTACAACTTGCCAGTTCAGTTTCTTTATGGAAAAACGCCTTCCAATAGAGGATGCGACGTCCTAACCTTCTGGAGAGGAGAAGGTGAGAACGGAAGCTCGTGATTGAGAACGAAGGGAATAACAATATGTTAGCGATAACAGCGAAGGGTTATTAACTCGATTCGAATGCATCCCGTTTGAAGTCCCGTTACTATAGGTTTGTTTGTTGTTACGACATTTTCAGCGGAAATCAACCTTAGATGGCGGAAAATCTTCCTGAATCCCGTTACAAGCTACGAGTGTAGATCCATTCCGGGCATCGATTGTCGCGAATACCGTTTACCAATATACATTGAGCGTCATGTTCTTTTTGATCAGCAGATTCCTAACAGAGCCGTTCAAAGCTAAAGAGCTTCTAATTAAGAGGGCTAGGCAACGCGTGAAAGATGGTTGGAAAAATTTTTAAAAAATACGAGAGATAGAGGAATAAATATTAGTCGTAGTATACTTTGAAGCTTAAAGAGCGTTATACACGCCGTCGTATCAGTTCATTCTTATTTCGTGCGTTTTTCTCTTCGCGTTTATGAAAACGCGTTAAAAAAAAGAGCGAAAATAATAAGTTTAGTTTTAGATTTCGAATAGACGTACACTTAGCGCGTCATACCCAAGCAAATAAAGTGAGGTTATGTTAATAATAATTTGGGATGATATTAAATGAATCATGTAATAACTGTAACAGGTTGTTGAGGTCGTGCAGGCGAAAAACTACTTGTTAGCTTCTAACACGTATTTTCCATGTTCCCGTTTTGCCACTCGTCTAAGGTGCTTCTTATTTAGGGCGGAAATAGCTACTCATCACCTATATACGACCTGCGGTGACCATAAAAATCGGACGCAGATTATTTCTGTAAGCGATTTGTTCAAATAACGTAACTATTTGCAGATGTAGCAGTTGTACATTGCAGTTGATACGTTGTGCTGCGACCGAAAGCCGTTTTAGCGTTGAACTTTGTCGGTCTGTACTGGATCAGTATCGCGATTGTTGCGTAAAGTCCGCGTGTAGCACCGCTGTTGTTCATAAGCGACTTTTGTTAATGCAGCGGGACGATGACAATGACAAAAATACACAAACTCCGCACAGAGATTTTCAAGCGTTTGAACAAATCAGACAAGCTATATAGTGTTAGCAGGCCAGGCCAGCCCAGCCAGACCAGATCAGCGCCAATGCAAAGACACTGATGTAGTTCCTTTTATAAAAAGTGTTTATATTACGTATGACACATGTATCGATGTGCCGGTGTTGGTCCAGAAGCACAAAAGAAGTTGAATCGTAGCGAAACTCGGTTTAGAATAGTAGTGTGAATGCTGAATTATATTAGAGTAATAATGGCGATCGTAAGAACGCTTGAAGCATTGTGGCCTGCCCTGGCACTTGTAGCCGAAATGATCCTAGCAGGAGTAGTAGAACTAGCGTTGGTAGCAATGGCAAAAGGAGCAGCTCCAGAAGCTATAGCAGCCGACCATCAGCGGGCAGGACGGACAGGCAACACCTGAAAAAGTAAATGGCCATATAAGTTTACGTCAAGCAATAGCAGTACCAACAGCGCCAATAACAACCCGATTTACCTCTTGCGGTAGATAGATCAACATCTGCAGCAGCATCGGCGCCGTTGTCGTCATCATCGTGATCAACATGATCTAGAATGATATTCCGGATGTAGAATATTGGCTTATGGCCTGGTAAAATGCCGTCGAACATCGAACGATTTCGACACATCAACTAACTGCTGCCGGCAGGTCCAGGCTAGCTGGCTGGCTGGCTGGCTGGCTGGCTAAAGCACCTTCCATTTCTATTAATGGGTTTAAAGAAAAGACAGACCGATAAAATGTGCCAAAATTAAAAGAGGACACCACTGCAAAATATGAGTGACAGCTGAATATATAGGACAGTTTTGATAACATGACAACACGTTTGTTTTTTGCACATAGCACACAAGTAGCAGTTTGTCCACGATGCACACAGGACATTGTTAGGACTAGATCGATAGGATCTGCTCGACGAAGACGGACACTGCAGAATTTGTCGACCACTGCTGTTACACTCTTCCACAATTACCAACAATGGGCACCGCACGCATGTATCTATGTTAGTGCGCACATTTATGAAATAATGACATATCCGTGATGGTAAAGTACGTTACGGGTTGAGGTACCAGTGTAAAAAAAGTCGACGTTGTCCGAAGGGGTCGCTGCGTTTAGTGCTGTTATACATAAAGAGCACGACATAAGCCGAAATTATATTAGCTAACTTGAATTGATACCGAGCGGCGGAATCCATCCTAGCCGTTCCAATAGCGGTCGACGATTATGGAACTGTCAGTTTTATTAACTTAAGTTGTTGCTGGTGCTACCAATGCAATGTTCTTAAAATGAGGTATTTTCTTCGAAAATGAAAGCAAATAATTTGTTTTCCATACGTCAGATCCACTCATAGATCTGCACTGCATTGTCAAGCTGATTCCGGCAAATTTCTCTTTGGCAGTTCCCATTCTAGCGATGTTTATCTAGGTCGTCCTGCACAAAAAGCCCTACTCTTGACTACGTTGGGTTTCGTTTTAACTAATCTACAGAGTCAACGCCATTCAGTTGACTCTTTCTTGTATCCTATCTCTAAGACTACCCTAATAGAAACAAATATTCCTAAGAAACTGTTTGCACGTGCTAGAGGCGTCACTTCTAGCAACCAGGTTCAATTTGAGGCCTAAATCGTACAGATAGGGCTAAACGCGGCACAATGTCACGCGGATACGCTACCTGCAAGAGATTTGAAGGGAATTGAATTCTAGCTTAGCAGCTGGCCGAAAATCGCAAAAATGGAAAGCCTCGAAACGGCCAAAAGATCAAACGGTACAGAAGGTCTAACCGCTAATTTAGACAGTCTAATTAGAAACTGATATTACCTGTGAAACGGCAATACATTTCTGGAGCCATTTGAATACATTTTCAGTCCCTTCAAGTCTAAGCTCTATATCGTGGATCTTGCGGTTTGCCCCACGAAAGCCACCCTCGGATTTTTCCGAAATGTCATCGAAACTTTGAATGACATAAAGCGCCGATTTTGAATAAAAGAAGGTTGTTAGTATTAGTGAAGTACATACTATATGTAAAGATTGGATAATTACTAATTTTCGCTCAAGTTCTGCGCTTTTGTTCGATATGACAGGTTTGTTGTCTTATGCTAAAAATAATTGCTTTTGTCTACGACCAGGAGTAACGGATGAACGCATGCCCTTAACGACAACTAGCTTGTCAAAGCGTGTTTCAGTTTAGATGCCGCATTTCGCATATACCTATAAATGGAATTATATGGACTTAGGGGGCCTTTTGCATAAAAGTGTTTCATGGAAGCGTTTTTTGCCGTAGTCGCCGTTTCGTGAGCGCACCGCTAATGACATTGTGGCCGGTAGCAAATAGCCTGTTGGCCGTTTATCAACAGATGCCGACTGTGTGCGAAGAGCCAAACCTGAGCACATCTTATTCTGATCGAGTAACGCGCGCTGACCGACAGCAGTGGCGCGGGTTGTTAGTTTTCTGCATGACGGAATCGGGGACGAAGGAAACGCTACTGGACCATGAACATGGCGATGGCAGTGCTAAACAACAAACCCTAAAGAGACGTAGCCAAAATATGGCTATATAGATACTACACGGTTGCAAAGAGGCTGCTTTTTATGCAACAACGTATTTTTTAAGAATCCTTGCTCCTCCCGAAGCTAGCCTTGCGTATACTAGAGTCGCCGGGAAAATGAATATTACCATGAAGCTAATACAGCCGCGTGTATCAGTCTGTGGCCCACGCCGTTCCGAACACCGCCATTTGTTACAAAGCGTTTCTGTGATTATGCTATTCCCTCGTACAGCTGTACCGAAGTACCATAATACGAAATACTAACATAAAACCGACTATATAAAGACAGAAGACGTTTGTCACAAGCAAAAATACGCTATAATTATGTACTACTAGGGTACCGGTGAGCCACACGTCGCTTCAGTTGCCCTAATTGTGGTAATAATCATGCGGACCCAGGGGGATGAGGGGTGTTATCCGAACTTTCAGGGAATGGGGTCACCTCACACGGCATCGGCATAGCACCAGCAATAGCCTGCATGCCTAGCCCAGAAAAGAAGCAACAGCCGAGTCATAACGGATCGTGCAGACGTGAGACATCCGACAAGAAGTCAAAATAACACTACAAGAATATTTGACAAACTGAGCTCTCATAACAAATATATTGGACGTCATTTTTTATGCCACGCATTAACGATGGATATATATATATATATATATATATAAGGCAGACGCCTTCTATATGAGCTGTATATATTGAAAAAAGTATTATTCCAATAAGATGCCATTGAAAAGGTTCTGGACTGCGGAGTGACATTGAGGGAAGTCAATGCCACTAGATCAAACATGGTAACTGCATTATTATTGAGTTTAAATCAAATCAGACGAACACTTAGTTTGATGGAAAATGTTTTGCAGACACAATGAATGTACGAAACCTTGAAACCGCGCTAATATTTAAAAACATCGGTGTCGCCCACTAGCAGATCCTACTGGCACAATGAATTAAACGTAAAAGGAATATAATCACCTAAAACTTTGCAGGCTTCGGACATGGATCTACGAATATTCCTGCGTTTAACAGCTACGTAAAGCTGGTATCTTTGTCGATTGCAAGGGAATCGTAAATCTCTGATATACTGTAGCAAAAATCGAGATTTTTTTGTTTACGTTGCCTGGTGTGCTTTTCTCCACACAGATACAGAGCGTCCGGTTTTAACAATCATATTTTGAGCCTTCTAGACACTTAAAGGCGGATACGCCGAATGGCCGGGTTATCTACGATAATCAGCCGCCTTAAATAATCATCTACGAGACCGTGCGACAGTCTGGTCGCTCCAGGTAGCAAATCCCAGCCTTTGTAGGACTTTCAACTGGACTAACACCTGCAGATTTTAATGAGAGTACCTCAGATGTAATCCATATAGATTAGTAGTAGCTAAGGCATTAATCGAGCATACTGAAAGCACTGCTCCCCTGTTACGTTTGACGTGACGGTGGCGTCAACAATGCTTGACCGTTTAGCAACTATAATACGTACGGCAGCACAGCGGTGAACAAGTGTACAGCTTCAAATAAGTCGTCTTATTATAGAGAAACGAAAAAGTACGGTCAAAAGCAACGCATAATGTCTCGAAATGCTGTTTACGTTACTGGAATAGATAGCTGCGAAAGGCTGCACGAGTCTTCCTGTAATGCCGGCTTCGAAACAGATCTTACGCGTTCGCTCAGACCGATAGCTATATGGTGCTTGATTTACCTTATCGTAACTCAAAACTGCTTGTTTGCTATAAACTGCAAAGGGTTAAGAGTCTTGGAAAAGGCGTCAGCCAGGTTCAGATCAGCACAACATTTGAATCCTAATTACGTTAGCCCGGAGCGCTATCACGCGTTTAACCTTTGAGCTATGCAGTACTTATAGAACTTGAGTTCTTTGAATATGTCCAATGGTAACAGGCAATATATGTCACTTCCGGATTATACGATGTCGCTGCGCTCGATCCCTAGTTGTACCTAGTATCTACCATAAACGTTATCCGTTCTCTTCGATACCTAACGAAAACGTAGCTTTACTGTATACATAGGTTTTCCATTCATTGCATCTGAGCTGCGATGTCCTATTTTATGGTGAGAACAATTGAAAGCCGGTAGAAACATACTAGAAAATTTATCTTTAAGATAATTTTCTATGATCTCAAACAGTTGCGGCATTTAAATGAGTAAGGTGTCATCTTGACTGACCACGACCGCAGCCTCAGTCGACTACTGGTAGTTACCCTTTGTAGACCGCAGAGAGTCGATTTCAGCGCGGTTCATAACGAAAATAATTATCGATGAACATTTACCTAGGATTTTTCAATTGTACTTGTATACACCGTTGTAACCTAGCTTCGACGATAGACAGATTGTTTCGTGCTGATGAAATGCCCAAAGGCGATACCGGACGTAAAACTCGAAACGCGAAGGGTTGATTGTTACCGAGGGGTTCTTTGTAATGAAGTTGATTAAACAATATTATGCAGGCTGCTCTCACTCGGTTATTTTGCGAACCTTATTAGGTTCCAAGAAGCACAGGTTTATCTGCGTCCATTCAACAAGTCTGTTAGTGTATCAAATCGACACAGATATTCCGTACTTTGTGGCCGTCACGCACAGGCTTTACGTGAACTTGATTTGGAGAAGCTGTTCGTCCGTCCAACGAATTTGTACAGCGTAGTGACCTCATTGAACATCGTTATCCTGCTATCTGTTACAGGGGTCTGGACTACGCCCATTTACGAATTTCATCGTCGCAACAAACTCTATTTGACCAATTTTCTGTTCCGCTGCACCGTACTGCTTTTTTACATTATTGTGGGTAGTCGTATTGGGCATTCTTATGCACCACAGCAGCGCCAATATTTTAAACGGGGCATTTTAAAGACGAACATTTGGCGTGGAGACGTAGTGATTTGCCCTCAGTGTGCTTCAAGCAGTTCGATTTCTGTTGCTTTACGCTGACGCATGCCATGAGGCAGTATAGATCGATCTTGTTGGCCGAGGAAGCCGTTTAAAGCAGTAATGGGATCACAAAGTTTTTTCTGTTCGAGTTGGGGCATTCCCTGCAAGCCTTGGCCCGCTGAAGCGACGGTGGGGTTCGACTAGTCACGCAATACAACCACTAGTGACAACAAAGCCCTCCGAGGGTAGCCGATCAGCCAGTCACGTGCTACATCATGAAAGCGTCATCAGGCACAACACAATATGATGAACAGATGGAATATTACGTATTTCGTCAGCTTCGATGTCCACGATAAAAGCTTCCGGGGGAATAGCTTTTAAGATAGTGACCTATTCGTCAGTGTCTTTTTTGTATTCGGCAAAGCTGGAAAATATCTTGCGGCGAAAAGGCCGAAGTGAAATGAATCAATTTTGATAAGAGTGAAGGTATATACATACGACACATATTGATAACTCGTAACTGTTTTAAGCACGATCGGCGCTTGATTAATACATAATATTTATGGCTTCATCAGATGATATATATAATTCTTGGGAATACGAGATTGGTCGCAATGTTCGATAATTTTCATTAAATTATGCATAGTGGCCAAAATAATCAGCAAATCAGAATAGTAGATAACTTGTTTTATTCTTAACTAACTGAAATTAACACAGAATGCTTAAAGTTGCAAAATGAACTTTTTAATAATTACAGAGTTAGGGGCAGTTTTCACGTTCGGCAAAAGCAAGTTCAGTGACAACCTTCCCGGAACGTTCTGGGTAAAGAACGACGTGGTGATCAGCGTCGCCTGCGGAGATCAGCATTCGGTATTTATCACGGCGTCCGGTCGCGCGTTCTCGTTCGGCTCCAACGATTATGGGCAGCTCGGCCAGTCACATACGAAACCGCTAGTTAATCCCAGATGTATCAAAGGTATGAATATCGGCCGTCTGTTACTCTATAACCTCAACTATTCCCTATTGTGTAGAGCTATGTGATTGTAGTGAACCATAGAAATTATATAAATCGGAATGCCGGCGAATGTAGCAATGAGCTTTTCAACACTTTTTGGCTTTACAGTTATTTTCCCTGGCTCTTTGTGTCAACTGCCTAAATGGGAAGTAATCTTTATCCTCATTGGCTGCGACGCGTCACGGCCCCGCCTCCCTCCAAAATGATTAGTGCTAACTTTTCATTTACGCAACATTAAACTGTCCCCCCTTTTTCCGTTTTTTTTTTTTAAATTTTGGCGCCAACCAGCTTAATTAGGTATCAAATAGATGCGCATAAGAACCCCCCAAGCAATGTTCGAAACAAATCGACATGAAACCATATTTCTTGAAATTTTTCTGTTGTTCTTACATCGTATTGCTTTATATAGTACTCAAAAAGATGAAAGAGATCCACAAAACGTAATTCAGTCTAGTTTTCTTTCTTTTCGGTGTCACGGGCTCTCCAGCTTCATGTGCTATGCATGAGCAGAGTTACGTATTTGCTATCGCGAGACGCAGAAAGCACTCACTGTCACCCAGTGTCCAGATTGTCCCCCTCTTCCGCCGCTCGCTCATTTTCTTTCCCTAAAAGTATGTTGCGAGGCTCCTGCCGGTGTCGCCACGGTGTGGCAAGTTCGTGTCCGCCGCTACAGGCGCGGCCGTTTCGACCCACTCTCGAATTTTGTCCTTAATGACAATCCTCTACACTTAGTGCAACTCTCGTGCCGTTTCTGGTTTTCTTAAGCCATCAGCCTGCACGACAGCAGAAGCAGCAGCAGCAGCAGCAGTAGCCTAGCAAGTAGTGTATGCCCACTGTTGAATCAAGGCCAGCCACTATTACTACTAGGCAAAACAAAATAGGGCGACTGCAGCAGACTAAAACTATTTGGGCCGGAAGGTCAAGTGGTAAGATTATACTATCGACTCTACTGAGACATGTTTAGACTATATGCTTTAGCGATAGGTTTTGAAAAGAAAAATTTGACGGTGGAGTTATGGGAAAGGAAAAGTAAGATAGACCGAAGTTTCATTAGGAAAGCCTGAGGGAGCTGAGAGGCCTCTAGCAACGGTATGTTTTGAATAGCGCCGAAATTCGGACGGTTTTCGAAAGCAGATATTTTGTACTGTTTTTTAACGTTCTTCTCATTGTCTCAAAAGCCAACGAGTGGGCTGGCTGGCTGGCTGGCTGGCTGACTGGCTGGCTGGCGAAGACTTGATGACACATGCTTTGCGGCTAAGCAGGCGCATCGTATCTAGTTCTAGTTCTAGTTATGACTATGTTTAATTAGGCAGGATTGAAGCGAGAATGTCTTGACCTCGTCTAGTAACGCAGGATACCGATAAACCATTTGTCATTGCTAATAAATCATGGTCAGGCAGTCGCTTATAGACAAGATATTCCTGATTAAGATACGCTGTGCTTGGATAGAGCATATAAATTTTATGATAACTTGATTTTCCGCCAAGTTTGTGTATATAAAATAACTATCTAGAGTTTTACATCCGTTAAGCATCCATTTCCATGGTTGGCTCCTTCCAACATGAGCCACAACTTGCTTACGGAACTCCGATCACCGCGCATCCTTGTGTTCGGTAGTCGAACACGTTACCAGTGTACCTTTACAGGCACAGATTCGTGTACTTACGCAGTGCTACGTTTATCTAAGGAATTTCTACCCAGAATTAAACAGTTGGTAGGGCATTGGGCTAGCTGGCTATTTTTCTACAACAGAGATGAATGATTACGTTTGTGTTTAAGCATACTAACGGCTGCAGACTGATGCTAATTTCAATTTCTAATATTATCATCAGTTATAATTTAGACTTTTAATAGTGCTACTGCTGAAATGAATAGAACTTATCACGCTCGCTTTCATGCGGACCACAGTATGGCTAGACAAATGCTCGTGCCCTAGTTCTACCCACGAGCTACAGTCTGTACGCGGACCCCATAGGTAAAATGAGGTTCCATTTTAGCAAAACATGAAAAGCTCGGGCCGCAGTTGGCACGAATTTAGATCCATGATTCACGTGGCGCACGTCTCAATGCCTAACCGTATTCCGCTAACGTGTTCCCCACGAAGTCTCCACCAAGCGCCAAATGTCAATTTGGCTCGAATGAAGCCTAATGAAGGTTTAGAACTATTGATATACCATAGAACGTTGCTATCGATCGTCCAATAGCAATGTAACGGATAACAAAACATCTAGAACAAAGAAATACTATTATTGATGCATGATTCTGGGTCGAAATTCATGTAGACCGAAAGAATCATCTGGGTTAGATTGAGGAGTGTTCAATGGGCTCCTGTTAATTATGTCAAGTGACGCAGAGTGATCGAAGTAGACTTCGATATCAAGATCGCCTCTTGCACGCAAATAAGTTGCCCTACAAAATTTGAGTGTTGACCGTGAAGCTATAAGGCGTTTTCCGCATACTCCCATTGCTACATTGAAGATGGCGACCTGCCATATTCGTCGTCTCTAATATAATTATCTATATGAAGGAAAATCACGAATCACTGTATATAGGTCTGGCTTCGAAAACGATGAATCTTATCGATAGTAGACAAGAATGTTTTAAATCTGCAGGACACGTTCGGAATGAATAACTGCTCTGGTGAAGTCGCTCTGCAAGCGATACATATATAACCGGTAATCGTCGCACGTTGCTATAAGTTGCAACGAAGATACGCAGGCTGGTTTCTCACCCGAGTCTTCGTATTTATTTCGTAAACAGAGGATTCTATTAGAGAACCTATGGAACCATTATGGGTCGACGAGCTCGAGGCGCATATCGGGCTGCGGCTGAAAGTGAACTCTTTAGTGTACCACTATTCTTAAGGCTTGCTTCTTAAAAAGGCATTTCGAAACTCGTAAGCTTTTTCTGGTACACTTTTTGCGATATTTTAGACCATAATTTTCCGATGGATATCTTGCGTGAGCCCACACAAAACTATAGGCGTGTTGGATGATTTTGTTGCTTGTTAATAGGAGGACAATAACAACACATCTGTTCTATATATTTCAAATTGATTTTCCGCTACAATTTACTATTCGGTCATCATTTATACGTAAAATTATCTGTGTGCTTATTGGTGATTACTTTGTTTTCAACGTGAAATTTCAGCGCTGAAAGACAAGCGCGCCATCTTGGTGGCGTGCGGCCGATCGCATACGTTAATAGCTACAGATGAGAAGAATGTCTACGCTTTTGGAATCAATTCGGAGCATCAGTTGGGAGTGAAGTCCTCGGCTGCTTATCATGCCGAACCGCAGTTGGTATCGGCGCTCGCTGGTGTACAGGTCTGTACATAGATACAAGAAAGATATATTGGGAGCATGATGGTTTTCAAGAAGACTATCGGATAGCTCTAACAGCCCACCTCCTTCATCTGTTTTAAGCGAGAAAATCTTAGTCTAAACAATTCCTACCGTCGTGCATAGATAGGCTTCATCAGACAAGCTGTTTCACCATGTCAATGGTAGGTGAAGTTATGTCCCGTTATTAACAGGCGTCAAACGGTACAGTCCTCGATAACAATATTTGATTTATTGTACACGCATATTCGGGTACCATTTACAGCTACGATCTAATTATCCCGCAATTGGGAACGTAACTCAAAAGGGAATTACTTAATTAAAATTGCCTGTATAATTAATAAAATTAGTCAGGCAGGACTTTTAGCCAATGCATAAGATCATACAGGATAATTATTTAAAATTATCGTACTTGTTTTGCGAATACTCAGTTAATGCAAACAGTCATCATCGAACGATAATGGCTACCCGCTTCTTACCTGACCCGAAATGATTACTTTTAACAGAAGTTTATTAAAGAAAGATCGACGCAATCGAACAAATTTTGCCATCTATGACAGCCGCCACTGCGGTTAGGGTAGCACGATACGACCGGCCAAGACGACATACTACAATAATACTGCCGGACCCGACGCAGATGTACGCAGACACGTACGCGCACGAACGTACACCCATATCTGGGAGGTCGTCCATACTGAAGCACCTAGCAAGTGTTTTGAACTCAACTAACTTTAGCAAATAATCAAAACAGCGGTAGAGAACTTACATTAGGAGCGAACGCAAACAATAGCATATATTTGTAGGTTCATTTTTGTGCGATAGGTCGCACCAGCAAAAGGCTAAATATTATTACTCTGTCGTTCAGAAGCATCGGCAGATTTTTGTCGAAGCAACGAATTTGTATTAAAAAATGATCCATCCGTAAAAGTTGAATATAACTAGAGGTTACTCTCGAAAAATCCCTTGGATGATCCTCTAAGGGCGGTTATTCGCAAACGGGCCCATCGCTCCCCCTCCCGCTAGCTACAAATCTGCTTACGACCATTTTGAATTTCTTAGAAGAATATCATAGAAGTCTTATGTACTGTACTCAGATATGTATATAAGACTTGTAAGATATTCTTGACATTGCCCAATGTGGTAACTGAATGTAAATGTAAGACTATTGATGCGCTAAGTGTGGGAGTATATACAAAATGAGCTATGATAAATTGTGCTTTTCGTATGCAACGCTATGAGTTTATCCATAGGGCAATGGCGCAATATGGCGAACAGAGCTAATTAGTTTGAATACCTGTAGGTGCCTCTCGCATTCCTAACGAGTCCACAAAACGGAGAATCTCACCGATACCCCACCATGTGTACGTTTACTTCAGATAAAAGCTCTTGCCGCCGGCGCTGACCATTCAATGGCATTGAGTGCCAAAGGCATCGTCTACCTGTGGGGTTCCAGCGAACACGGCCAGCTCGGACTCGGCAGAAAGAAACAACGGAAACTGCCGGTGCAGCTAAAGACCGAAGGAAAGGCTTTGGGCATTTCGGCTGGGGCATACCATTCTGCCTACGTCAATAGTGAGGGGCATCTGTTTACATTTGGTACGTGTAAATCCACTGATCTGTTAGGACTGCGGCACGTCGTTTTTACCGAGGCGTAATTATCGATGAAGTTGTAGTAAGGCAAAAATGTTACCTATGATAGCTTTCGAACGAAAATGCACATGAGCACAATGGAATCCTGTATCACCGATTAACATCATTTAGCATGGCTTAGATATTCTTGGAACGCTACAACAAAAGAATAGAAGCAAAGTATATCTGGTACAGCTGGTGGCAATGCCAAGTAGTTAAATAAACTTTTGCGTTGTTCCGTACATCATTAGTAAGTAGAATTTCTTTGACCTTCTAAGGCGATGGCTTATTTAAGTTTTATTGATTTTTCAACTATCTGCCTCATAGCGGCTGTTAGTCAAACCGAGTCTATCGATTGACGCTAATACTCTACGTTCTGCTTGTAGTTTTGCTCGTACCATCACCCGCCAAAGATAGTAGCTGAAGTTGAAACTCTAACTCGTTGAATCGGCCCAAGCTTCATCGTCGCCATTTGTTAGTTATTAGGATACGAATCTAATAGATCTAGTAAGAATTCGAATTTATCTGTCTAGAAATAGATACCTAAGTAAGATGTATTGTATACATGAATGGATGCGGCAATATGCCCCACTGAGTTGTAGAGCATGCCTTCTATTCAAGGTCGCTTCTTCTTTATATTTGAGTCGTCTGTGCGTCTGTTGATCGTAATTTTCGTTGGGCAGCATTACGTTGCTTTAGTACTATCGCTCTATTTTTATTGATCGGAACAAGGTTGGCAGAAATAAGCGGCACGAGCGGAATTCGAAGCAGACGAAGCAGGAACAGTAAAATAATTTCAGGTGTACAAAGATGTTGAATGGAAACGCTTCACGTTCTGAAGATATATTGATCCTGAGGCTAATGAGAGAATTCGAGAGAGAGAGAGACAGCAGCTAAAAGGGTGTAGAATGCCTCGAAGAAGCCCAAAAATAGTATCTTAACCATATCTTAATATCGTCCCTGCATAGGCAAGAATACGGGTACACACGGTGACCAGAAATGTTGCTAACAATGGTTACAAACGTAGAATATCATACAAGAGAGAAAAGAACACCTCTAAAGGGGCTACAGGGGCTGCATAAGTTCATGCAGATGTATCCACTCAGAGAAAGTCTTTCTCTCGCGCTGAGGTATTCGTTGTTGTGTATTGCCTTGATTAAACCAGTGAAAATATCTTTGATGCGAAATCGTCGCTCCTGCGTTTTTTATCGCCATATTGATATTGTTGCTAGGATGGATGCGATTTCGTATAGCCTGTACCATATGCTTGTTTGGGGTTACATAAAGGGTGTGGAACTACCCTTAGAAGTTTATGCTACAGGTAAATTGCCGATTCACATAAAGTCTGCATCGCAAATGCACTATTTAGTAAATGCAGTGGAGAAACGCTATGTTGCTGGTTGTCGCTAAAAAAATGACGTTCTAACCGTGCCGTTATCATAGCGGGGAATAGCGAAGGAAAGCGAAAAACAAAGAAAGTTGTTATAAGTAAGTTGCTCACCGGCTTGTTAATTAGAAGACTGAGTGTCTACTTGACAAACGTACACGGGGTTTTAACGGAGTTAGAGTTCTGGAGAGGACGCCCCACAGAAACGGCGTGCAAGATCTAGATATTCGACTTTAAGAAAGCACTGGCTACGTCGCATACTGTGCTACGCGCGATGTTTGTCGACTCCAAAACAACTTTGGACCAGAGAAGAGGTTACGCTCATGCTGGCCGAGCCAGATGCCCCTAAGAATGTGCCCAACCTTTTCACTGTAATTCTACAGGAAAACGGAATAACCATGGACGGCGAAGTGGCCATCACATAGACGATTTGCCCGATTCAGAAATACCATCTAAGCCAACTTTTATTCTTGATCTTGCTGAAGGGCCTCTCCTATGAAAAAAAGAGCTGACAAAACTAGTCGAAGTCATCTTGCATGCAGAAAACTTCACGGGTTTAACACGTCGCAGGTCCAGCTCTACGCGGCAGTCACCGATTTGAGAGACCGTCAACCTGATCAAGACTAAGACGATGAAGTTTAAAGGAAGAGGCAGCTCTTCCCCGCAAATAGCAGAAGGTTGACTGTGCCCGTCACCGAAACATGCAGCTTTGTCCATTGCAGTCGATTCCTCGAGGAAGTTCTGATGAGAATGTCATTTAAACAGATTTTACGGTGGAGCATCTCAAGCATGTCAGAGCCTTTTTCCTTAAAAGAGCACTGGAACTAATCGATTCGTCCCTGCTGTCCGAAGGCCTACGTTGTCACTCTGAGCCCCCGGCAGACGAACTTTAGGAACTGGGACCAAAAAATTCGGAGAGATTTATGGGCACATTTGTGCTTTGGATGCAAGGAAAACCAACGAGTGCAAGGGGACAAGCCAGCTAAACAGACATACTGTTACACGCTTTGCTGTGCATAGGTTCTGCAATAATCTCTATAGAAAACCAGGTCTCCACGAGCCTGACGATACGTGAAGATGGTCCAGATGCGGGGGAAATCGTGATAGATATCATAGCATTCATTCCCTCTTGGTACCATTTGTATTTGTTTGGCAAATCTCTTAAAGGCTCGCATAATTAATCTTTTTGATATAGAAATATCATATCGTTGATGTTAGTTTTTGACTACTACCAGCAAAAATGAATAAATAAAGTTTAATTCATTTCTGAAGGGGCAAAAGTGGTCTGATATATGGCCTTTAGTAACGGTAATGTTTTGCCCCTACTGGAGGAGGACAGTAGGCGTATGGAATAAAAAATTATATATGCACAAAGTGTTATTCGTAATTTGCCTTTGACAGGCGAGAGTGAGCACGGTAAACTAGGAACAAATCTAGCGCCACGGAGATGCCGGAAGCCATCGAAGGTGCCGGACATTCAAGGAACTGTTACTTCAGTAGCCTGTGGAGGATCACACACCGTTGCGCTGACCAGCGACGGGCGGGCATACTCATTTGGAGATGGTAAGTGTGACTTCATGCCCTTGTTCCCTCAAATTCGATGATTGGATCGATTATTTTTTTTATCGGACAACAGTATCAAACGTATCTAGCTTTCTTCCATATATGCCTATTATGTTGCTTCAAAGAAATCCACGAACGTGTACGCTTGCTATATTAGCAACCCTAACTAAGTATCTCAAGATATTAACAAACACACGCCGAAAATAGAATTTCCATCGCTGACGTTATTTTTTTTTATTTATTTACAATTTATTATATATCCCCAATTATTAGACACTATAGCATACGCATGCTAATAATAGTACAATAGCAATGAGTCTGCTACGCTACCTTCTAAATACATAGCTGGTTCAGTAACTTCCAAGTCATTTGTTGTATTATCTCAACTGCCTTACTACCTACAGGTTCCCACGGTCAACTTGGTCTTGGGTCGCGAATCACCCATGCTGGTAGGCCTCATTTGGTACAGGTGCCCACAGGGGTTCGTATGGCTCGAGTGTCTGCGGGTCAGAATCACACAGCGTTTCTAAGCGATGGTCGGCAGCTTTTCACGTGCGGAGAGGGTAGACATGGAAAACTGGCTTTGGAAGATGGCGAAATGGGCAGTGACAAATTCAGTCCAATGTTGGTTGACATTCTATCACTGTTTCAGGTGCAACAGGTTAGTGAATCAGGCTCAAAAGGTTAGCCACGTTTGCCTGTGGCCTGAACAAGATTAGCTCATTGACTGGGTGATACGCGATGCTTCGAAGTGTCATAAATATTTCAGATTTATGTCAGAATATAACAATATCAGATAACTGATTGTAATACTATTAAAATTGCAACTATAGGAACTTGGATCAGATTATATAGACGAGATAAGTTCATTGAATACTGACAAGCATCAAGAATTATCCTTCCTGCTCGATATTAGATACTGCATTTTTGCGAACGTAGTATTTTTGTGTGTATTTATTTGTCTGTAGTTTGATCAATACGTCTTGTTCAGACGGAATTGTTCACCATGTTGTTTTATGGCTTTTCCTCTGACCTCGTAATGAGAATGTGTCATATATTTACCATTGGAAGGTATCGTGCGGTGGGTGTCACACACTCGTGCTTGTCGTGCCCGGTCTTGAAGATAGTCAGGGCAACCGAATGGGTGACTCACCCATCTCAGCGGCCGTTCAAGCAACAGAGCTCACGCTAGCTCGCCTACGGAGGCGCTACAAGAGGGCACTCAGCTACGCCGATCTCTACGCTGACGAAAATGATGGTACTTATTTTGAACTGATAATTAGTTGTGGTCACAATATTTTGCAATACAAATTTATCCAGATAATGATAATTATAATACTGTGATGTATGGTTGCTATATCTGCTGTGCAATATATAGCGGCGTTAGAAAAAGTACCATATGCGTGCATTTAACGGTCTTTGTCGTCCTCTATGTCAATACTGCTGCCATATGTATATGTTTCCAGTTCTATAGTATTCTTTACAACGGTTATAGACATCTATATGCCCGTATAAAGCGCCAACAGGTGGCCCTGAACTAGTACTAGCTAGTGGACAGAAGTTACTGGGAAAAACGGCTCCAAGTGCTACTTTTGTCGTATCGCGTGGTCTATATCATGACGCCGTCCGATTTACTGAGCAGATTTTAAGGGGTTTCATTCAAGTATGTCAGTACAGGTTTGACAAGTCTTTATAAAATTAGGAATTATATATCTAGCTTAGAGAGTACGCAGCTGTAGCCTAAACTCCCTGGCAAAGCCTGTGGGCTTCTGCCGACGCTGACGCTTCATACTAGCTTTTTCGCTTGCTAGCACAAAATTATGTTCTGCCAGGGAGAGGCCATTAGGATAGCAAAATGGCAAAAGCCGTTGAGGTCTTGGCACGACTAACTGAATACCTAAGTAGTACAGTTGGGCCTATATTCGCTATCCTCCGAAACCCTTGCATAATATACTATCTATAATAATATGCTAGCTATATAAGTTACGGAAATCCGTATATCGTGTGTGCTTTTCTTAGCGAGCCGTAGAGCTCTTAGATTAGAACTCCTCAGATTGGATTTTTTTATCCGTAGACCATTCATCTCAATGGTTGTACTTGGCAAAAAAATATTGACCAACAAAATGTCCCGGTGCTTTCAGCGGAGAAACGATTATCTCGGCATTACCTAAATTTGGACGACTCAACTGCGTTCGCGACTCTTCGGTACATTGATTCGGACGTTGAGTCCGACGTAGATGATGAAAATGCCAACATTAGCGCGGTAAGTTGACTGTGGCAAATATTTATTTGGGCATCTATTGACGAAAATTCTAAACACCCATTAAATGATGGAGAGAAAACAATTTGAAACAATCTGGGTAGATGCCAACGTGGGTCATTGTACATGAACAAATCCGGATATGCTACTGTGTCAGTTCTCTGGGCCAACAAGGGCCGCTTGAAAACAGCAATTACAGAACTATGCCAGTATATAGAATTTACATTTGAACTAACACCTCTGAGCATATTGAGTAGTATACATATTGGTAAAATAGGTACATTGTAACTTCACTCTGAGACTGAGAGAGCGTATCAACTATCGTTTAACAGATGTGGGCAAAAAAATGAATGAATCATCGTTCAGTAAAGCAGTGCGTTCTACTATCAAAATAAATGGAAGTACTTGAAATGAACATGGTTAAATTAGATTGGCAACAGTTTCAACGAGCTCAACCACACATTTCGTGTTGGACATCCTGGATACCTGATCTGGATTGTTTTTGTTAGACCCAACTATTCGACTCTGAAATCTATCAGATCTATTTGTCATAAGCTGCCATAGCTGGATCTGCATTTAGTCAAACACGTTTCGAAGTGTCAGCATGTATGGCTGTAGACGATGCACGTTCGAGATAGTGGTTTTTGGCATTTAGAAGCAAAAAGATGCTTGCAGTTCTTCAAACCTGCTTTTAGGTCTCTAAAGAGACTTTGTCTCTTTAAGAAGAAAGAATTGGAGTTTACAGCTTGATGGGAAGTTAAGGCTAGAACTTTATCCCGATAACCTCTTACGTTTGAATGGGATCACTTGCATAAAGTCCTGCATAACAATAGTGTAAGGTTTATTAAAATATAGGTAAATATAGGTAAATAGCAACTATTTACAGACTTTGGCTATGCTTGAAAACTATAGTTTGATTTATTTACAGTAAAAATAACCCAGTATTCTTAGAATAGTTTTTGACGAAAATTTGAAAATCCGAACGTATCTTAGATTCTAAAATAGGAATTATAGTAAGAGCTTCAAAACTCTGTGAATTATTTATGCAGCTATAACAGTTTCACTAATGCCGTAATAATTCGGTGGCAGGATTATCGTTTCCTTGTAGATATATATGTAGAGTTTAAGGTGCCTTTCTTGAAATGCTTTAGTTACTGATGAGTATATTGATCTTCGATCGGTCTTCCTGTCGATGTTATCCTCCCTAACAAAATGCTTGTTCTGCCTTTTTTTATGCAATTGCACATGTAGGCCTCGGTAATCTGCGCGGACGGCAAAGATGTAGGACTGAAAAACGGTTCAAAGAAAACCAAAAATGGAGGTACGGGGAGCGATGCGGCTGGCAAAACGGGACGAGAGGCAAACGCAAAGGTATACATCAACGGGGATCGATTTTTCCTTTAGTGAACGCCGAGGATAGATAGGACCTTAGCGTTGAAACAGCACCATTGTTAAAAAAAGAACTCGAAGCAGCCACTTCAGTTCGATAAGTCCAAAGGAATTTCTCCCACATTATCTGGTCTCGCTGTTGTCATGGTGTGCATTGTTCATAGTTGGAGCTTGAACTTCACTGTACTTAGGTATGGAACAAGTTTATCACTTATAGAAAAATGACCTTCACATCAATAGTTTAGCAACGAGAAAAGGAAGAAGATTTCACTCAAGAGTTTGGGTTCCAGCCAGAACGTACACTAAGGGTGTGGCTATAATAGTTCATGACCTGATAAATATAGGAGTTTATCTGTGAGATATTATCCCAGTTTCTAGTGCAGATTATTACGTCTTCTAAAAAGAGATCAACTCTTAGCCTGCCAGTCGAATGGGTAGAAAATAATTACTTATATACAAATTCTAGGTGTGAGGTTAAAGACAAATAACGGCTCATCATTCGCTACCTGGTTTGTGTGATTTCAAAATGCAATTCCACCCAATTGCTCTGCTTTAACCTAACAGGCCACATAGGCCAGAAAATGTTCGAGGCATTAGACCGGTGGCGCTCAGACACAATCTGCAGCGTCACATACATTCGTCATGAAAAATATGCCCGAAGCAGCTCAAGCGTGCTGTCGATTCGTTCGGACATATTTTCAATGATAAGGGACACTTACGCTTCTCAAAACAGACACAAGTCAGCAGACGTTTGCGTATCTGCTATTGTTGCATGAATATTTTATATATCTACGTGTCTGTAAATTAATGCTTTGCTAGAATGTTCATTAAACCAACCGTAAACAGCATTGGAACGCTCCTTGTACGCGAGCGTACATATCTATAGGTGTTTACTGGGCATGTGTATGGACTACGAATACTATTATAGACTAACGTGTCGCGGATGTACACACAATTGTTGACAAACACCTGTTATAATATGATGAAAGATATATCGCTTCCTGTTCCCGATTTCGTGCTGCTATAAAGCCTAGACAGCCTTGTTCCAGTACGACAACCTTACTGTATGTAGAGCTTGCTACGTTACGTGTCAGCTGAATTACCAACCTGTACAGAGGTTCGTTGGCTAACCATTGATTATGTGTGAGCTCACGTTAGCGATAGTGGCGCCACATACAGCAGCAGGAGCGCGAACGAGATCCGACGATAGTCGAGTGCCATTTCATAGATCTTGCCCCGCTATCCTTTCGAGATTGTATGTTTATTAACGCTAGATAATACTAGGGTAATCATTAGAAGTAAACTGTGCTAAGACCGAGAGAGTGAGCGAATTGCGACCGTATCAGGGAGCAGCTGTCTATCGATGCGACGCGTTGCTCAATAACTGCCGAATGGGAAAGAACGCGAGAAAGCCAGCATATGGTAAGCAGAAGCGTAGAATGGTAGTCGTAGCGAGTGCATTCAGCCTATCGAGCAAATGTGCTAGGCATCCTATTCTCTCTCGTCGTCGCCGAGGGATGCTCGGCCCTGTTTGCATGTTGACGCACGTAGTCAGTCTGTCTCCCGCTCGGATTAGTCGGCCATTTTGTAACTGCACGTCATTGTGTCAGCTCACAGAGCCAGAAAACTGAACGGGTCAACTGAACCGATTGAAGGGACCCGTAATTTTATCATGCTCGTGCAGAACCATCCGTGCCGGAGTACCAATCTAGATCCGACAAGGTGATGAATAGCATTAGTGGAAGAGGTAGACGTCACGCAAAAATATTACCTATCGATACCACAAGTCGCCTACGCTATTCTTGCATGATTTCGAAATGCCACCCCGTACTTAAAGCTCGCTTGATCATAACCTCGAGTTGTTCCCAAGCTTGCTCGGATAAACCTACTTTATGATGCGTATAGTAATAGATGTTGTTCTCTGTCATGATCATGTCTCTGTGCACAAGCGAACCTCTGCTTAGCATCATCGGTTAAGGATTCAGATGGATTGAAACTTTAACCTATCAGCGTTAAGTAACATTACATTACAGTTATTTTGAACGTATACTTACTGTGGATTTATTTCTTATTATCTGCGGATACAAATAGTTTCAAGGTGATCGATATACTGTATTTTGTTTGCTATTTAGATCCACATTAGTGGTTGTTCTTATCACCATTATGATCATTTCTTGTTTCACGATTGTTGTTATTGTTACTCAAACGGCGGAGATCTTCGTTAGGACGGTGCGCCGTATAGAATTGGCGCCGCACAGCTTTGTGCATAATAGCTACTGGGTAAGGAAAGTATTTTGAATTTGGTGACCTTCTCCTAACAGCGTCCCCTTTCGTACTTGTCCTTTGTCCGTTTTTTTCTGTTATTTATCTGTCCTTCTTGTGTTTCTTTCTTTGGGTGGGGGAGTGGCGGCGGCTTTCTATTTTTTTGTCGGTCTGCGTTGTTTTTCTTGTGTTTTATTTCCCATTGCCTTTCTCTGTGTTACTTTCAGCAGTCATCATCGTGCATTATCCAATAGGCGGTCACTGCCGCCGTGGCCGCTGCAGCCTCCTTCGACTCGCCGTAGCCTTTCACGTCAGCAGAACACCACCCATCAAGCGAGGGCATGGGTCAACCGCTGATTGTGGGCGATAGACTCAGCCCACATTAGCATGCACTAGTTGGTTAATTCAAGCCAATGCTAAATCACCGTTGACGAGTTTCACGCGAAGCAGCAGAGGACGTGTTCGATGATACTAGCTGATAGATGCCATGAACGATTTGAAAGGCACGAAAATCACAGATGCATCTATTCGACACGAACGACGAGTGCAAATTTTTTGATAGTTTGATTCATTTAGACTAGCGTATGGGGACGTCCGGTGGGCGCAGAAAAATGAGGACAGTTATATTGCAATGTAGCGAGTCGGAGAGCCGCAAAGGGAAAAACGTCAGTGAAGAAAGACTGAAATGTTCAGCTTATTAGGTCCGTCTATCTGCAGCAGAATTCTCGACGCTAACGGCACCATTCATGAGTCTATGCACTACATTGCCAAGTATTTCGCCTTTACATCTTGCAATACTCACTACATAGCCATTGCGAGCTTTGCCGTCCGAGTGAATCGCTTCACTCAGTCAAGCGAGCCGATTCGTTTGAAGCACAAGCTTATTTATATCTTTTCGTGGCGAGTTCGTGCGTCATCGGTAAGTGTTGATTCCTTGACGCTATATCCATAGGCGCCGCGATCGCTGCGATTATCATGTGTAGCCACTTAACTAGGACTATTTCAGGACAACGGTGAAGCTCGTTGCACCATCTTGTGGCTATACTTATATAAACAAAATAGCGGTCTTGACGCTTACGGGGTAAGCGCAAAAATGCTTGTTTGTGCCCGCGTGCATCAAACGTCAAAGCCACACGGCACTCTAACGCTGTTAACGAGTTGACGATTTTTCTAATAATTAAATGTGCATCAGCTCCCCTTTATGTAACATAAATATTAGGTGCAATGTTTTTTCCAGGCAAGCCCCGCTATGACCCATATGTCGGTATTCCCTCTCGCCTCTAGTTTTCTCCGTTGCGAATGGCATAAGCCAGAATAGAAAAAAAAAAAGCCTCATCGTTCGCTGAGCCGAGGGCTCGATTAACAATTATGGGTTGCTTGGCTATGCCGACAAGACTTGGGGATACGACTGAAGCTTGAAATTTCATCGTCACTGTGCATGTCTTAGAAGCGTTATCTTCAACTCGCATAACATTAATATATACAAACCTTATATGTACATTTATCTGCACATCCTTTTACAAATTATTAACTACATTAAGTATAGTAATGCAATCTGACAGGCATGAATGACTACTTTATAACTACTATCCAAAGGTTTTATGCTTTGTTCGTTAATGTGCAGGCTCATTGCTGATATTTAAAAGAGAAACTATACATATATATAATATATAGTTTCTCTTTACGCATATATATATATATATATATATATATATATAACTTCCGTTGAAGCACAGGTGCACACGTTTCACTTCCAGCTTTCCAGCTTATGTATTGTGAGCCATTGCTGCTATTTGGTGATAACGGGCTTTTCAAGATCACATTTCTTCTTATAGCCTCTTCCTTTTATCGCACCGTTTATTCTACACGGTTTTAATTGTGGATTATATACGTGTATGCATATTCTTGAAAGCGTTTCAAATATGTTACTTATTTATTTTTCCTATTGTTATTTTCGTCCATTGATTTCCGCGTTGAGTTGGCGGTATGAACTCTGTAAGCCATCTGGTTGCTGGTAAAGCTTATTGCAGACGTGTTTTTTTGTCATACGTAGTGTTTCTCCAACGTCTCTAGCCTACCCGAAGTCATCGGTTGCCCTCAAAAGGCTATAAATGTCCTGCTGTGCCAGACATCAATTGCCCCTCGAGCTGTCTTGGCACTGCTCTTCCCCACATCAACATTATAAACACAGTTAAGCGTTTTTATGTTTTGCCTACTTCAAGAACATATCAGCTACGAGTATACGTTTGTAAAATCAGACCCCCGCCTCGCCTTTCATCTACGCACCGCGATCGGCAAATTCGTATTGTTCTAATACCACTAGTACAATTTTTAATAGTTCTCTACTTATATTATCGTTCCAACGAGAAGCAAAGGAAAAATCGATAGAATTTCAAATTGCGATCCAAATAGATGTCAAACCTCGCACTGAGGTAACCCATTGATTTGTTCGCTGTAGATTAGTTACCGTGAGCGCGGTGGCACCGGCGCTATTAAAAACCGAGGAAGAAGCTGCATACTTCAACTATACAATTGGTATAAAGCACAATTGAAGAGATAGCTTTAGATACTTCGCTTCGGGTGCTGCCACGCTCCTAATATGTGGGAGAACCCCCCTGACATCGTCGTCACTCGGAGACTACGCTGTGATAACGAGAAAAATAAGCAGACTCGATAAAGCATGCAAGCGCAAGATAGGACCGATATTGACAAGGGAGATAATGAAATGGACACGAATCATTTATGCAAGAATCACTAACAACTACCAAACCTCGTATCGAGACAGAAGCGAACACGGTTTCCTGAAATACGAGGGCCAGCTCGTTACTACACACAGATCGTGTAATATGTTCAGTGCAATAACAGTAAGTTCTATATGCATCCACATATATATATATATATATATATATATATATATATATACCCTATAATGGCACTTGCTGAAAAAAGTATGCTAATTAATACGTACCAGATGGCAACTACAACTGATATAACAAAGGATACGAGGAATGCGCACAGATCTGGATAGAGAGACATTACACAGAGCTGTGCACTAGGGGAAGAAAATAGCGATATATTGTAATTTTATTATGGGTTGGGCACCATCACGCGTAGACAAGATTTATGGAAACCGACACCTCAGAGGGGAGAAAAGAGCACAGGGGCCTAAGCTGGGTGAGTGGGTGACTCAATGCAGCATAATAGTAACACCATCACCAGTACCGTTTACATCATCCCACATTCGATCTTGTTGCGTGTCGTTTAGATGTTAAAGAAAAACAAACCAGTCTGATATATATTTAAAGCCGGCTATTTTTTTTTCGTGAGACAGTTGCAGCAACCTTAAAATCTATAAGAATAGAATCGGGACGCGGGACACGGTGTCTGTCCACAGCACGTCCACCTCGGAGGATCTTAGCGGTTCCCAAATCTGCGGCTCCCAAAGGGTAGTTGTATGTCCGTGTATGTGGGCATACGATGAAGCTGTGGGTTTTCATAACGAAGACCACAATTATTGCTATAAGATACACTTATGATAAGTTATAAGTATATATACAAATATACAAACTTCACACATACACTCACATGCACACGTACACCATCTAGTTGACATTACATAGGGATAAAGCGGTGCACGCTAATCAATCAATGGATCGATAGAAATGTGCGTCCCGAACCTAACCGCGCCCACTACAAAGCAGGCAATCCTGCCCATCCCTTCTCAGATAATTCAATTCAGACAAACACGAAAAGTTCGATGATACGGCGTCACCAATCGACACCAAAGTGTCATGGATGATCATCACCAAAACCTGTACTGATCGTATTGCTGTTCATTGTACAGGACACTACCTCCGCTTTAGCGCGACCGATATAGAACTTCGATTAGCTTCCGCCGAGAATGGCGACCCATGCTCCTGCCTACCCGTGCGCGATGTATTTACCACTTCAGTCACTGAGTGGCGCCAGCGGTGCCTCGCCGACACTAACGAAGCCAATCCGAGTTACGACACTTAGTAGTTTTTTTGGCGTTCCAACAATGTGCTATTGGATCGCACAGCAGTAACAACAGCTTTGTAACACCATTGTCCTATCTATGAATAAAATACTTGCGGGCGAAATGGCCTAAACGTATTCTCTTCTTCGATCTTGAGGTTATGTATATATACGGAGCTTCCCTGACGCCTTCTGCGTTTGAGAGATTCTTTTTTCGAGTAAATTTGCGATACCAGTATACCAGACATTTCCCACAAATATACAGAAGGCATAAACAAATGCTTAATTCTCTGTGCAAAAGAAAATCAATCCCAGCGCACGCTGTTGCGCTGACTAAGTAACATGATCAGAAAGGCAAAATTTGTCGAACTTAACTTATCCTTAACACTCGAATTAGGTATACATAGTACATTTAATGAAAAAGAAAGAAACCGGAAAAAGTTCGCCTTATTACTCATTCCGCATACGAAAAAACCCATTTTCCCGATTTTAGCCCTTGGACCCTCTGCAAGGCAGAATACGTCTACTAACGAACGACGCGCTACTTTATCCCCTTGACAACGAGTGCGTATCTTAAAGCATGGGTTTAGCGAGTGACTATTATTAGATAAAATGTATTATTAACACTAATAGCAGGTAGATAGATGTCTTGGTTGGGTTAGCTATCTTAACTAGAAAAAAGCCGATGGATTAGAAAGCAGCTGCATATTACCATATCCGTGAAGTTACTGAAACGAAACGATAATGCCAATGATAACAAACACAAAATAACAGCAAGACCGGGTCAGCGGATGACCAGCACAAAAACATTTTGGGAACTAAACGGAGAGAAAGGTCAGCTTATAAATATATTTCACTGGACGAACCTTGTGTGCTGATTAGTTAGCGATAATTATAAAGTGCGTTCGAGTGGTGATTTACTCATTCTTCTGTTTATACCTAATGACTCAGTACTTATAT